>NC_047656.1:10623535-10694210 GCF_902201215.1 Prunus dulcis | reverse complement strand
CTAGGCAGCAAAAATCTTCAGTCTCTTCACAGAAAGAACGTAACCCTATCCTACCCAATCGAGAAAATACACACACAACTGCAAGCCTTTGTTCGAAGAAACCACACGTGCGACGCAGGCGGATACCAGGCGGATCCGCCATTTACTTGACCCGAATACCCGCCAGCCTTTACGGACCCGAGAAGCCCAAAACCCTAAATAAATAAATAAATTCAACCCCCAAAATCGAGCGCCGCAGATCGAGAGCTTTGGATTGGGAAATTTCGGGCTTTCAGAGAGGGCAAAGAAATGAATAAAGGGTCTTCTTCTTCCTCCGCTTTTGAGAAGTGATTGAAGTGGATCGATTAGCGGAGAGGGATCGAAGATTGTAGAGAGAGAACGTGGGGGCTATTGAGAGAAAAAGAAGAGAAAAATAGAGAAGGGGGCGGGGGGATCGACAATTAGGGTTTTACAGAGGAAGTGGAAGTAATCTTTGTTGGCTCCAACTCCATTTCCTGAATTAAGAGAGACACACAGAGAGAAGAGAAAAGAGGTGGCTCTGCCTCTTTTCTTTTATACCATACGAGTCTTTCTACGACTTTGGTTTTGGCTTTGGTTTCTCTTGTTTTTATTTTTTTATATATAAATACTTTTTTGGGAGTGTTTTATTTTGTGTTTGTGTTTGGTTTCAAGTTTCCAACTTCCATGCGCTCTGTTTTTTGTAAATTCGAAAATGGCTAGAGTTTCAATTTGTTTATGGACTGACTCCTTGGATGAATTTTCTAAGTTGAGGTAAAATTATTAGAAATTTGGCAAAAAGTAATTAGAAGATATTTCATTCCTGAGTGTAGCCTATTTTCTATTTATTTATGAGACAATTACGTATATGTAACTGAGAATTGTTGATTGGTGCGAATTTCACACTAATAAGCTATTTATAGAATTGTTCACGTGCACATTGTGTTGCTCTTTAATTATTGATACTCGATATTTTGCATGAAACTAAAAGCGGAATATACATAAATAGAGGGAGCTTCGATTGCAGTATTACTTAAATAAGTTTATTTGAGACACACTCCTATAGAATCCGTTATATGCATTGTATTCCAACAGTATGACAGTCTAATTTTAAAGTCTTACTTCACAGATCATCTTTATAACAAATCACCAAAATTGAAAAATGTATAACCATTTGATTAGGTGTGTATAGTTAATAAACCATGTTTGTCTATCTATTTCATCACAATATATGTACCTTAATGGTTTACATTTGTATAATATTATTAATTAAAGATGATTACTTAATAAAGACTTGAAAGATAATAATTTGGATCATTGAAATATAATGCGGAGTGAGCCTCACAAAGTGTACCTCTCAAATAAGGAACCCCTCAATAACACAAGACTCTACATAAATATATCTATTTCTCATCACAAGATAAGATAACCACACGTGTATGACTAATAATCATCATAGTTGTTCACACGCACGTTGACAATTAATACTAGCAAACTCAATATGAGAATTGTTGATTATGTTTTAATAGAATAATATAATTAGAAATTAATGTTCTAGAATTTGTAAATTTACTTGTTTGACGAATTTAAACACGAAAATTAATGTTTATCTTCTTGTGGTAGTGATCATGTCATTATGTATGATGCTAGTGATGGGGCTATTAATGGTAAGGTAGGGGCAAGGGAAGGCTATATGTGGGGTGGTGGAAATTGGTACGGTGACGATGGCGATGTTGGTGAGGTTGGTGGTGATGATGGTCATGAAAATTTGGTGGTTGTAGAAGTGGTGATAGTGGCAGTGTATGTTTACACCATAATCAAATAGCATATCCAGCCTCAAAACGACTAGTACCGAAGCAAACACGCATTCTCCCCTGCCGAAGGAAGACACTCTTCCTAGGTGCCAGACATCTGCCGAAGCTCTCGACTGCCGAAGCTCTCTACTGTCGAACATAATCTCCAAGACACGTGTCACCACCACAGCAACTTGCACAAAGTCTCACATCGAAACTTTGTGCAATGCTCCCATTTTCACTTCCTTATAAATAGAGAACAGTACCCAAGTAAAAAAGTAACTACTTTCTCATATTTACTGTTACTCTGCCAAAGTTACGACTTATAGCTGACTTAGGCATCGGAGAGCCTTCGGCCGGCACCACACCGGTGTCCGAAGCTTAACGACTGCTTCTCCCACTTTGTCTTCTACAGGTTCTTCTCTTACAGAAGATCCTCACCTTCTCCCCTGTTGAAGACTCACCACATCTCTCTAAATTGACCCTCTCCGAAAAAGAGCATCAACAACGTATATTGTTGTTTTATTTTTCTTAGAACTCTCACACCTTATCAGCTCCCAAACCAACCTCAAAGCCCTCCATACAAATAACACACACCTTATCAGCTCCCAAACCCAAACCCTTCACTCTAACTTTCTCCAAACCCTTTATGGCCGAGGCAGTTGCCGGAATGAACTTGCCCTTATATGTCTCCATGGACTGATGCATAGCCCCCCTAGCATGATCATCATCACTAACCTGGAATCATCGAGATCCACAATGACAAGATATTTTAGTGTCACAACAATGGTGCCAACCCCCATGGTGGAGTGTGTAGATTCAACCACGTCAAATATTTTCTGAGTAAAATTTCCGTGCACATTCTGTGAGAAATTAAGCCTAGATAAAATGTCAGCCATGAACATCGTTGTACATGCATCGATACTCAAAAATAGGTGTCGAGGGACCAGAAACAGTTCTTGAGACGACATTAAATTCTAAATTGAGTAGTACTAGGAAAAAAAGTGGCTTATTAAGAAATTTCTTATCATTTTTTCCTTTTCCGTTTTGGAATGGGGTATGAATTATTAAATATGGACATTCATTAATTTTATTTTTTTTGACACTTAACATTAAAAAAAAAAAAAGAAGATGTAGCCTCACATGACTTATCCACAACACCGTAGGACTAGATACCGTGACTAATTATTGGTGTAGTAGTATTTACCTCTCTGTGATAAATAAAAGATGACATAAAGATTTTACAAAAGGGAATTGAAAATTACAGAATGAGTTTGATATGTCAATAAAATATCAGTTCACTTTTTATGTAAACTTCTCATTTAAAATCATTCTTCGTATATATGTAACTTTGAAGATGCCTGTATCATAGATATTAAACAAAGAATGATTTTAAACTTCTCATCACGAAAATAAGGAGAATGATTTTATATTAGGTCACTCATTTATTATATTAAACTACAGGCGGCTAGTGGGGTCCTGTGCTTGAGCAATCTCGTATACCTTATAAGAGCATCTCTAAGGTAGTAGGTTAACTCACGTCAACATATGCTACATCACCTACTGTAAGGAAATACTTAAAATAGTATTATATTTGAATTACTCATTTGGTAAATTTTTTTGTTTTCGATTTGCTCTTTATAAATTGAAGATGGAAATGAGAATTGAGAACAAGGTAAGATGAATTTTTTTTTATTAGCAAACATAACGTTAAGGTAAAACGTAATATAACTACTAAATAAACAGAGCAAAATCTGACTACATTAAAAAAAAAAAAATGTTTAAAAGCTTTCCTTGTTTTGTTACCAGCTTATCCCCACCCTCCCTATATATTTCTTCTCCACGGAGTGTTCTTCCCCAACATTCCACAAAGCAGAAATATACACATTTGTTACACACATAGTTGCTAGAGATGTCTAGGTTTTCTTTCTTCCGTTTCTTCCTTCTAGTTCTTGTTTTCTCAGGTTTGTTGGCTTATCCTTTGTCAGTTTTTTTGGTGCTTTCCATTTTTTTTTCTTTTGGGTTATAACTTATTATTCTTGAATTCACAATGCAAAATGATTTCCCTCTTTGTTTTGTGAAAATGTAAAACTAAAAAAAATTAGTAGGTACAAACCTTATTTGCCTCCACATCAGCATTTTCACCTCTCCAAGGGGGCATGGGGTTATTCTCACCCCTACACACACACTTCAAGGTGAAAATTAAATTGAACCAACTTTGGTTTCAATGCATCATTTTTCACTACTATTGCCTTATTAGCAGCAAGTCATAGTACTTAATAACAATTTTTGCCGGTTTGTGTGGATTTGAGTCATAACAAAGCATGCAACTAGTTATTACATTTTATTATTACCTCTTGTTGTGTTGAATCAATAAAAAAACAAAAATGATTTAGTATTGAATAGAATTTGCTTTTGATATGCTCTCGGAAAGGAAAAAAAAAAAGTTGCCACATTATTATAAATTTGATGATTTTGCAAAAAAAAATTTATGCACAAAAGAGATGCCAACAGCTGTATTCAAGCGGGTGTACTTTATTAGACTGCGGGAAGAAGTGCTGGGACAAACACCATGATGCTGGACATACATGCATTGCCAATGTTGCTCAAACTGATTATGCTTGTTATTGCATGTTCAACTGTTAGTGATTTGTTCGACTACGTTTGATCGTCTTCAGTTGAAAAAAGAGCAAATAAATTGCTCGATATTATGCCCGATGGAATAATTTGAATATTATTATCAAATAAAAAGCAATTGGCCAAAATCGATGTTTATATATAGCAATGTTTGGTTTTTAGAGTGAGTCCTTTTTTTCATTGAGAGGCTGCTCAACTAAGTACATGCACGCTCTATATGTTATTGTCTAATATCATAGTTAAGTTTTGGTGTTATATGAATGAAAGTCTTGGATGAGTTTGCTAGTTTTGGTGTTGAATGAAACCAAACAATTACATACCCAATGCAAGAAACTTACAAAAGGTAATTATTTTCCAGTGATTGTGTCTTACCCAAATTCATGTTTACTACATTTTTCTTAGAGATGGGCATTAATCTGGCCGAAATGACTAAACTCGTCGTATTGCTAATGGGATGACTCCTTTCACAATCTTTGTCCTTTGTTCTTGTTTTTCCCATTGATCTAATAAATTTTATATTGTCTATTATCGAAAAATCAGATTGTCGTATTTGAATGTCCGCAAAGGCTTTTGTAGCAATGTTTGGTTTTTAGAGTGAGTTTTTTTATAATACAAATTTAGTTATATACCCAATCTTAGACATAGTCTAATAAAGAAACCCTATACCATTTCAAAACTATAAACACATCCAAAAAAAACTGAAAAATTGACAGCTGTCAATTTTATAATTTAATAGCTATTTTTTAGTTTATTTTTGTGTGTAAAATACCTATATTGCCCTTGTACTATGGATTTAAGAGAGAAAAACAAAATCTGCCAAAGATCTGCCAAAAAAACAAAATCTGCCAAAAAACCAGATCTGCCAAAAAACCAAATCTGATTTATTTTCTCCTTTCTCGCTGGTGTTTTCTCGATGTTGGAGCAAGAGGAGCTTCCATTGAAGCTCAATCTCAAGTTCAACTATATTCTTCATCCTCATCTTCGAGCTTACTCCTCTTTCACCACGTCGTTGTCGTCATCATCGTCATCTTTATTGTCGTTGTCGTTGTTTGGTTTGGACTTGAGATTTTTGATCTTTTACTTCAGTTATGTGTTTCTCTTCAGATTTTAGTTTATTTTCGAAATGTATTTTAAGATTTGATGATTGATTTATCCTCTGTTACTATTTCAGTTATGGATCTCATTTTTGTTTAACTATGTACTTCTATGACAGAGTATTAACAATATACTTTTATGACATGTTAATATTAACAATCTGGGCTCGGCCTGTTTGGAGTTGGTCTGGTTTGTTCTTTCTTCTTTTCTTTGGTGGACATGTATTAGAAATAGCAACAAGACAAACATTAATCAACATCGTAAACTAGCAGTGTTATTACCTTAGACTGGAACATTACAATGGTATATATGCATTAGAAATAGGATATCATAGACAATTAGCAGTGTTATTACCCTAGAATGGAACATTACACGGGGTAGACATGCATTAGAAATAGGATGTCATATGAAACTAGCAGTGTTATTACCCTAAACTGGAACATTACAACCATTAATCAACATGACAGTAAACTAGCAGTGTTATTACCCTAGACTGGAACATTACAACCATTAATCACCCTAGACTGGAACATTACAACCATTAATCACCCTAGACTGGAACATTACAACCATTAATCAATATGACAGTAAACTAGCAGTGTTATTACCATAGACTGGAACATTATAGCCATTAATCAACATGACAGTAAATTAGCAATGTTATTACCCTATATTGGAACACTACAAAATAGCAGTGTTATTACACTATACGGGAACATTATATGGGTAGACATGCATTAGAAATAGGATATCATAGGAAACTAGTAGTGTTATTACCTTAAACTGGAACATTACAGGGGTAAACATGAACTAGAAATAGGATATCATAGGAAACTAGTAGTGTTATGACCCTAGAATGGAAGTGTTATTACCCTAGACTGGAACATTACATGGGGTAGACATGCATGAGAAATAAGACGTCATGGGAAACTAGCAGTGTTATTACCCTAAACTGGAACATTATAGCCATTATCAACTTGACAACAAAGGTATGGAACATTACAGTCATTAATCAACATGACACGTTAATGAAGCTATGGTTTTCAAGAGATTTTGTTTGTACTGAATTGTTTGGGTTTTTTTATAAAATTGGGTTGGGCTTGTTTTAGGTGCTATTTAAGTTTTTTGTGTTGGGCTTCTTTTAAGTTGATCAATCAGGTCCTTCCCCGCTCACTTTGTGCTTTTTCTTCTTTTGAAACATATTCTTTTGTGCAGCATTAGTCTTTTCAGACTGCTGTTCAAATTTCTTTTCAGCTTCTGCCTAAAGAAAATGGTCAGATCAATCATAGTTAAAGGAGGAGTTTCACGGGAGAGAGTGGTTGTCAAAGACTCAACCGACTTCAGCAGACTTCCCGGTCACTAATTGTCATTTTTAATCAAAGCTTAAAATACATTTCAAAAATCAACTAAAATCTGAAGAGAAACACATAGTTGAAGTAAAAGATCAAAAATCTCAAGTCCAAACCAAACAACGACGACGACAACGACGTGGTGAAAGAGGAGTAAGCTCGAAGATGAGGATGAAGAATATAGTTGAACCTGAGATTGAGCTTCAATGGAAGCTCCTCTTGCTCCAACATCGAGAAAACACCAGCGAGAAAGGAGAAAATAAATCAGATTTGGTTTTTTGGCAAATTTGATTTTTTGGCAGATTTTGTTTTTTTGGCAGATCTGGACAGATTTGGTTTTTTGGCAGATTTGGGTAGATTTGATTTTTCTCTCTTAAATCTATAGTACAAGGGCAATATAGGTATTTTACACGCACAAGTAAACTAAAAAATAGCTATTAAATTATAAAATTGGCAGCTGTCAATTTTGGGGTTTTTTTTGGGTGTGTTTATAATTTTTAAATGGTATAGGGTAGACTATATCTAAGATTGGGTATATAACTAAATTTGTATTTCTAAAATGCATTCCATGTGGGTTTTTTTTTATAATTTCAACCCCTATTTTGGGTATATTAGTGAAGCTCCCTTTTTTTATTGAGAGGCTGCTCAACTAAGTACATGCACGCTCTATATGTTATTCTCTAATATCATAGTTAAGTTTTGGTGTTATATGAATTAATGTCTTGGATGAGTTTGCTAGTTTTGGTGTTGAATGAAACCAAACAATTACATACCCAATGCAAGAAATTTACAAAAGGTAATTATTTTCCAGTGATTGTGTCTTGCCCAAATTCATGTTTACTACATTTTTCTTAGGGGTGGGCACTAATCTGGCGGAACTGACTAAACTCGTCGTATTGCTAATGGAATGACCCCTTTCACAATCTTTGTCCTTTGTACTCGTTTTTCCCATTGATCTAATAAATTTTCTATTGTCTATTATCAAAAAATCAGATTGTCGTATTTGAATGTCCGCAAAGGCTTTTGTGGCAATCTGTTTATAAAACATTTAAAATTTCAGTTTCAGTAAGTCTGATAACATATAAAAATTATTTTGAAACTCATATGATATTTAAAGCTATATTAATGTGTGAGATGAAATAAGGTATAGTAAATGATGATAACCAATAAGAAAATGCCAATATATAAGGTTTTCATTTAGTTTAGTGGTTTCAAAAACAAAAACAAAATTCTATTTGATCATGAAAGTATACTAGCCCCTTTGCACATGCTCACACATATGTAAAGAGGGCAAATTAAAACGAAGGAAATTTTGTTTTAAAACATTCCATTTTTATTAATTATTTCATATGGGTTATTTACTCAAATGGTCCTCAAACTTATACTCAATTTATATTTTGGTCCCTCAATTAAATTATTTGTACAAATGTTCCATCAACTCTATATTATTAGGCAAATTGGTCCTACCGTCTAATTTTCTGTTAGATTTAACCAAATTTATGGTAAATATGACTTTTTCAAAAGATGATTGATGTGCCTTAAATTAGGACATGAAGGGAAATCTCATATAATATTTCAACGCATTTTTGCTCACCACCCATAATTGATATTAAGTATAATTATCACAGTAATTATCGTTGAATCAGTGTAATTTACTTGCTACATGAACACGAATCTCAAGAGTTAAATGTGGTGCGCTATGCTATGTTCTCTAATTAATAATTATCAAACATGTGGTAAAGATGTTTTTCCTTGAATCATGTGAAATATAAGGAGCTAAATATCGTATGCTATACATGTCCACTAAATTTACCTTCTAAAGTTTGAAAAAGATCCCAATGGAAGAGTGTTGCAAATGATATTAAACCTATAAATAACATGATCAATAAAAGCATATTAAAGTTTTGTTTAAATAATTATTTATGAAATTGGTACTCAGGTGGTGAGGGGTAAATTTAAATGATATTCAACCAAAAAACACAACAAACTTCACACACTCTAGACCTTTACCAAATACTCTTATGACTAGTCAACTGTCAAATATGAATTACACCAAACAATAACATACACAGAGCAAACCAAGATGTACCTGCAAGCTTAGAGAATTACTAGTGACAACCTAGGCACTCAGAAGGACCCGTCAATCTGGGCATCTCATGTGCTAGCAACAACTATGGTGAAAGTGTGTGAAGACATAATAATCAAGTAAAGACCAAACAACAGAAAATTATGACTAGTCAACCGCAAGAACACAAACCCAGAAATACATGAACAACATGCGATGACTAGTCAACTGTCAAGAATACAAACCCAGAAAATTATAGAGATGCAAACCAGAAATTGTTCACCCAGAAACCCACCATTGGGAAAAATTGGGGGTCATCAACCGACCAGGAAATCCACTAAGCAAAAAGATTCTTACAAAGAAACACTAGCAAGCTCAACAAGTCCTAGGCCTACTTAGGAAGATGAGCTATATCTCCTTTGTGCAATCTTCTTCTCCAGCTTAGCAAAACCAGCAGTTTAAGTCTTCATAGCAATGGCAGCTATTTCTTCAGCTCTTTCATCTCATGGCACCAACTGGCTAGCTCCAACTCAAACAAAAACGAAATTTGGATTCAAAGGGAGAATGACCAATTTCTTCAAGAAACCATACTCTTGAAGAAATCAATCTTGAATCTGACCTAGATATATATGAGAGAGTGTTTGATCTAGCAAGATGAGAGTTTCATATTTCAAATGCAATGTTCAAAAAGAAACAATTTGGAAAACTCAAAGATGAAAAATATGAAGGTTACTCTTGAGGAAGAAGGCGAAAGTTTGCAAAGAAACTTCCCAAAACTTGCCTACCACAGTAACGGCTGCCAAATGAGGAATGCCTTTGTTTTTACACCAAAATTCCTAGGTTAGAAAATGACAAGGCAGCTGAGAATATTGTAGAATAGGACAAAAATAAATGGGTAGGATCCAGCTGGAATTCCTAACAATGCAAAAGTTGGCTAATCATACGAAGGAAAGATAATTAGTCAGAATCTTCAGGAAATTAGTTAATGCAATACATAACTTACTTTTGTCAAACACATTGTTGTCCATCATAATGTAGCCAGATAAGAATACCTAGAGATGTAATTCTGAATCTAAACTAAAACTTGAGAGAAAATATAATGATTGTCCTATTACAAAATTGTCAAGAGAAGTCAAAAGAAAATTACAAAATTCATACACTTACAATTTATGATTGCATGTAAATGTTATTGTATAGATGATTAATCATGTAAAGTGGGATGAGTCACCGTTGCGAATGAGCTCATTGATATTTAATTCCTTCCTTGTTATAATTAGATGTAATTATGAATCCGACATCAGAAAATGAGAAAATAAGTGAATTGATGATTAGAAATTAGAGAAAATACCCTATTGCATTCCTAAGTAAATATATTTTTGTTGTAACTTGATAAGTATAAATTTATTGGTTACCATTTGAAATAAATTTCTTTGCAAAAACGTGCAAATTTGAAAGGGTGTTGAGGGGCAACTGTGAAGTCATGGACAAAGGAAGTTTATATTTGGTGAAAGTCAAACAGAAAGTGGAGTACTGCTTCATCAGTCAAACACATAATATGGGTCAAATTTTGCAAGAATTTCGGACTTATTTTCTTGACATCTGTAAGTTTTACTACATCTAATATGTCATTTCTTTTTGTTTAAGGGGTGAATATACCTTAAAACCAGGAAAGAAGGGTCAACCCAAAAGTCATTTCTCATGTTTATCTTTGGGTTAACGAGAAAATGCTAAGAGAATTGTATAGAACAGTGGTCCTGTCAACTTTTTCCTAAATATGTAATATGTGTTTGGCAATACGTTATTTTTCTTTCATGGTTATAATGCCTTATAAATAGATTCTATTATTTCTTTTAATACTCTTTTATTCTGCAGCATATTTGATGCAATAATCCTTTTTTCGACCTTGTTGATACTACTTCATTGCTTAAAAAAAATAAATATTAAAAATTACAATATCATGTTGCAGAATTTTAATAAAGACATTTAAGCACAAAAATTACCCACAAATTAAGCCCTTAAGTTTCTTAAAGAAATTGCGGAATGGGCCCAATCATTCTAAGTTTAACAAACCCAAGATTTTGGCCCACCATTCGCTTCTATTTAAAATTCATTATGATTTCCAGTTCTCAAATACAAAAAAATCAATATTATGCACAAAATAAATAACAATCTACAAATTTACGTTTGATTGAAATTACAATTCTGTGTTATAATTTCTATTTCACAGGTAGATTTCAAATGGCTATTAAAATGATCAATCAGACTTAGCGGACTACTGGACATATGCACCAAATATTATAAAGGAAGAAAAGAGAGATCACATATTTACATTGTGAAGGAAACAATTCTGTGTCAAATTGTCTTTTCACAGTTTTTTCCAATAGGCTGTCTTCTGGAGAATCCTTATTCTCGTTCTACTCACAATATGTTAGTAAATTTTATTGCGTTCATGAATATAGCATGGATTTCTTCCACTAGCAAGTGGCTCACGCCAGTTAGCATGGGTCTTGAACCTGTAGGTCAACATCAAACATAAGAAACATAATAGATGTTCAGATAGTGTAGCTTACAAGTATTAGTATGATTCCCTGTGCATTACCATAATGATGAAGCTTTTAGGTAAAACTAGTACATAAAATTTGGTGCCTTTGGAGTACAAGCATGGCATGAAAAACAAAATGTTTTTGTGATGGTATTTTTACTATCAAATGTTTCTAACATTCAGTGTACAATTCTCAACCAAGTGTCGAAAACATATCAGAAAAATTGTATTACCAGCTGTCGAAGTAATACTCCAGTGGTGCAAAATTCACGTTTTTTTGAGCAAAACGTTTTGATTCCAGGCGGATCTGATAACCAACAGTTTCACCAAGATTCTCTTCCCTTTCAGAGGATATACGAGCAGCAACAGACACAGTAGAAATACGACGAGTTGTGTGCATATTATGTTGCAGTCAGCACATGTAGACGTGAAATCTCATCTTCTAGAATAAATTGAGGTAAGTGTTGTTTGAAAAGTGAAGCAATTACCAAGAAAACGTAGTATAGCCCCACGACTATACTATTTAATACAAAAAAATAATAATAAAAAAGGACCCTCCTAGTTGTATTAGTTTGTACCTTATAGATCTTAATTTGCAACATATCCAAAGTAGATATTAATCTTCCACTATCTGATATTTTAATATAATTTTTATAACATATGTTATCTTATTCAAAAATATGTGAGAATTAATTGTATAATATGTGAATTTTTTGTGTCTTACTGGAAATTTTGTAAAAAATACGTGCATGAAACATTAGAAATATGTACGTACATGTACAATACGACTATTGTATGTTTGCTTTTTAAAGAAAACGCGAGACGTGTAAAGCACACAAATGCATTGTTGAAAAATAAGCACCTATATATATCTCTGTGTGTGTGTGTCTGTGTGTGTGTATATAAGAAATTTGGTCACTATGCTAATGAATGCAAAGGAAAAGACACCATAAAGCAATTCAAAATTTCAGAAGAAGACAAAGCCCAGTTAATCAAAGCTTTAGAATTAAGGAATTCTGAGTTTAGTGAAAATGACATCTCAATAACAAGCTCAGAAAACTATAGCTCCTCAAACTCTTAGTCAAGTTCTCCACCAATCCAGTTTGGATGTAATGATAAATGTTGTAATGTTTTAACCAAGTCAATAAGTGTGCTCACGAAACAGGAAGAACAAGAAGAGTTATTAATAGATCTAATTAGTAAGGTTGACAATCCAGAGTTAAAACCTGAATATTTAAAAAAATTACGAAAAGTTATAGGACAAGAAGATGCAAGTCAAAGTCATTTCCCCAAAATAAGCTTAAAGACAACTTTAGAAAGATTTAATAGAAAGAAAGAAGTTACTTTACAAGATTTGCAAATGGAAATAAAAACAGTCAAAAAAGAGATAATAGAGTTCAGACATATGAGTCACAAATTACAAAATGAAAACTTCGAAATTAAACAGGATATATATATATATATATTTATAGAGACACACACACACATATACATATATATGTAAAATACTATAGCCGCTCATCTATACTATATATTGATAAAGACAAATAAAAAAAAAAAAACCAGTAATGCTGCCTGGCTATACTCTTTTATTAAAAAAAAAAAAAAGAAGGAAAAAATAGTGTATAGCCGCATGGCTATATTTTTTTAAAATTTTTAAAAACCGAATATAGCTGAACGGCTATACTGTTTTTTAATATAAAAAGGAGGACCCCCACCCATTAGGCGCCACGTGTCAACACATGTCTTTTTACCAACAAAATTAAAAACATGGAGTATAGCCGTTCGGCTGTACCCCTTTTTTCCTTTTTTTAATAAAGGAGAACCTCTATTGATTAAGGCCACATGTCAAAAATACGTATAGCAGGCCGGCTTTATTATTTTTTAATTAAAAAAGAGGATCCCCAATTCATTAACGGCCACGTGTCAACAGATGTTGTTTAAAAAAAATTAAAAACATGGAGTATAGCTGCCCGACTGTACTCCTTTTTTTTTAAATGTTTTTTTTAAAAAAATAAAGAAGAACCTCTATCGATTAAAGCCACATGGAGTATGTTTTCTATTTTTTATTAAAAAATTATAGTATAGCCACACCGCTACACTATGTAATACAAAAAAATAATAATAAAAAAGGACCCTCCTAGTAGCATTAGTTTGTACCTTATAGATCTTAATTTGCAACATATCCAAAGTAGGTATTAATCTTCCACTATATGATATTTTAATATAATTTTTATAACATATGTTATTCTTATTCAATAATATGTGAGAATTATTTGTATAATACGTGAATTTTTTGTGTCTTACTGGAAATTTTGCAAAAAATACATGCATGAAACATTAGAAATACGTACGTACATGTGCAATACAACTATTGTATGTTTGATTTTTAAAGAAAACGCGACACGTGTATAGAACACGAATGTATTGTTGAAAAATACATACCTATACACACACAAACACATACGCACACACATATATATAAGCGTACATATGTAAAAGACTATCGCTAATCGTCTATACTATTTATTAATAAAGATAATTTTTTTTTAAAAAAAAACAGTAACGCTGACCGCTATACTATTTTTATAAAAAAATTGAAAAAAATCGAGTACTGCCGCACGACTATACTATTCCCTATAAAACTGAGCAGCCCCAAATAGTATAGCGTGCGGCTATACATTTTTAAAATTTTAAAAACCTGAGTATAGTCATATGCCGATACTATTTTTTAATATAAAAAAGAGGACCCTCACCCATTAGGTGCCACGTGTCAACACGTCTTTTTTACTACAAAATTAAAAACATGGAGTATAGCCGCGCGGTGGTACTCCTTTTTTTAATTTTTTTAATTTTTAATTTTTTAATTTTTTCTTTTCTAATAAAGGAGAACCTCTATCGATTAAAACCACGTGTAAAAAATAAGTATAACCGCCCCGCTATACTATTTTTATTATATCCCCCATTCATTAGCCGCCACGTGTCAACACAAGTCTTTTTTTTTTTTAAAAAAAACATGGAGTATAGCCGCCCGACTGTACACCTTTTTACCTTTTTTATTAAATAGAGAAGAACCTCTATCAATTAAAGCCATGTGTCAAAAAATAAGTATAGGCAACTGGCTATACTATTTTTAAATTAAAAAATCGTAGTATAGCCGCACGGTGATATTATTTAATACCAAAAATAATAATAAAAAAGGACTATAGCCGCTCGTCTATACTATTTATTAATAAAGACAATTTAAGAAAAGTATAGCCGTGCGGTGTAACTTTTTTTTTTTGAAAAAAAAAATTTGTCTTTAATAAATAGTATAGACAAGCGGCTATAGGTTTTTACATGTATATTTTTTAATAATACATTCATGTTCTATACACGTCTCACGTTTTTTTAAAAAGCAAACGTACAATAGTCGTATTGTACATGTACATACGTATTTCTAATGGTTCATACACGTATTTTTTACAAAATTTTCAGTAAGACACACAAAATTCCCGTATTATACAAATAATTCTCACATATTATTGAATAAGAATAACATATGTTATAAAAAAAAATATTGAAATATTATATAGTTGAACATTAATATCTACTTTGGATATGTTGAAACTAGTAAATTAATATTTATAAAGTACAAACTAATGCAAATAGGAGGGTCCTTTTCTCTTTTTTATTTTATTAAATAGTATAGCCGTGTGGCTATACTGTTTTTTTTTATACAAGTGGCGCTTAATCGCTCTAGGGTCTTCTTTTTAAAATAAAAAAAGGGCTATACTTCGTGTTTTTAATATTGTTGTTTAAAAATAGACTTCTGTTGACACGTGACGCCTAATCGATGAGGGTCCACTATTTTTATATTAAAAAATAATATAGCCGCTAGGCTATACTCAGTTTAAACCAAAAAAAAAAAAAAAAGAAGGTATAGCCGGACTGCGATACTATTTTACACGTGGGCGCATTTGCGCTGTTCAGAGTATAGCCGTGGGGATATACTAGATTTGAGAGTATGTGAGAATTATTGGTATCGTACGTGAATTTTTTGTGTCTTACTGAAAATTTTGTAAAAAATACGTGTATGAAACATTAGAAATACGTACATACAATACAACTATTGTATGTTTGCCTTTTAAGGAAAACGTGAAACGTTTATAGAATACAAATATATTGTTGAAAAATACGTGCATATATATATATATATGCATACATATGTAAAAGACTATAGCCGCTCATCTATCCTAGTTATTAATAAAGACAATTTAAAAATAAAAAAAACTGGCAATGCTGCACGGCTATACTGTTTTTATAAAAAAAATTTGAAAAAAATAAGCCATTGCTGCCCGACTATACTATTTTTTAATATAAAAAAGAGGACCCCCACCCATTAGGCGCCACGTATCAACACTTGTCTTTTTTATAATAAAATTAAAAACATAGAGTATAGTCGTGCGGCGGTACTCCTTTTTTTTTTTAATAAAAAAAATAAAGGAGAACCTCCATCGATTAAAGCACATGTCAAAAATAAGTATAGACGCCCGGCTATACGATTTTTAATAAAAAAAGAGGATCCCTTATTTATTAACCGCCACGTGTCAACACATGTCTTTTAAAAAATATTAACAGCATAGAGTATAGCCGCCCGGCTGTACTCTTTTTTATTTCTTTTTAATAAAGAAGAACCTCTATCGATTAAAGCCACGTTTCAAAAAATAAGTATAGCCGCCTAGCTATACTATATAAAAAATAATAATAAAAAATGACCCTCCTAGTTGCATTAGTTTGTACCTTATTTATATACATACCTCCCAAATCAAATTCCTACATCACATTCATACATCAAATTCGTCAAATCACATTCCTCCAATCAAATTCGTCACATCCTCATATCACATCTTACTTCCGCTGCGATGTTAGGACCGCCTACGATTCTCTCCGGTCCTTGCAGATTGACAGAAGCACATGCGGACAATCCGATTGACCCGGCTACCCGGACTCGTACTTTTATCGCCACCACCAAAGGTTATGTTTTTCATACGTCATCTCAAAAATCCGCATGGTTT
Source organism: Prunus dulcis (assembly GCF_902201215.1). Taxonomy (NCBI): domain Eukaryota; kingdom Viridiplantae; phylum Streptophyta; class Magnoliopsida; order Rosales; family Rosaceae; genus Prunus; species Prunus dulcis. Next base: position 10,677,675 of record NC_047656.1, on the reverse strand, counting down.
ATTGACTCGGGAGCTATGGATCACATGACATTTGATCCTTGCAAACTTATTAGTCTCAAATCATCCACTCCGTCTGTGATGTCTAATGCTAATGGTATCTCCTCCCTTGTGGTTGGAAAGGGCTCTCTATCTTTCTCTACTTCACTACAATTGGATTATGTATTGCTTGTTCCATTCTTGGACCATAACTTGTTGTCTGTTGCACAACTTGCTACTACTTAGGGGTGTACTGCAACATTTTGGCCGAATCATTGTGTTTTTCAGGACATCCTCACGGGAAAGACAATTGGTTGTGGTACTTGGTGGGGCAAACTCTACTACTTGGACTGGGCATCGGATAGTGAGACTAAAGTTGGTCAAGCTTTCACAACCAGTAGAACTCGTTATGAGGGGGAGAGAGACAAAGTTTGGTTATGGCATAAACATGTTGGGCATGCGTCGTTCGGTTATCTTAGGAAGTTGTTTCCAGCATCATTTTCCAATCTTGATGTTTCCAGCTTTTAGTGTGATACGTGTGAATTCGCTAAGAGCCATCGTATCTCGTTTCCATTAAGTTCAAATAAGAGTTTGGTTTCATTTTCTCTTATTCATTATGATGTTTGGGGACCTGCTAAAATTGCCACTTCGACATGAGCTCGATAGTTTGTCACGTTTATAGATGATTGCACACGTATGTAACTAAAGGGGAACTCAGTTTAAAATTTCAACAGTTCCATAAAATGGTGGAAACACGGTTTTAGGCCCGAACCCAAGTTCTCCGTTTGACAATGGTGGAGAATTTCTCAACCATGATCTTAACAAGTTCTTACAAGATCATGGCATCATACATCAATGCTCGTTCCCCTACACTCCCCAACAAAATGGAGTTGCTGAAAGAAAGAACAAACATTTATTGGAAGTAGTTCGTGCCTCTTTCTTTGGGGAAAAGTCGTCGTCTCTGCAGCATACCTCATCAATCGGATTCCCTCCAGTATCCTAAATTTCCAAACACCACCTCAAACACTTCACCACCATATCCAAATACCTCTTACCCCAAACCTGGAACACCGATTTTCGGCTATGTTGTATTTGTCCCTTTACATGATCACCAACGAAGAAAATTGGATCCCTGAGCCAAAAACTGTGTTTTCATTGGCAATGCACCTCATCAAAAAGGATACCGGTGTTGTCATCCTCCTAGTTAGAAGGTTATACCTCTATGGATGTTGTGTTTCAGGAACCTGACTTATATTTTTCAGGAGCACAAGAGGGGAATCGAGAATCCACTACTTCTTAAATTCTCAATTTTTCCCCAAGACGTTACTTTGCTTCAAAACGACCGGTCACCAATGGAAAGCGATCGGTCGTTACTCCTTAGTTATTCGAACAAGGAGAACCTTCTTCCAAACGACCGGTGATCAAAAGACAGCGACCGATCACTAGAGAAAAACGATCAGTTGTTTCCACGCTGTCAAAATCAAGAGGAGGAAATTGAACTGTTTTATGAGATTTTGCCTGCTTAAGCTCCAGTACCACACAAATCATCTACTGAGGAAGTGATTCAGGTAACATCTTTCCTTGAAACTGATAACACTAATGAAATATCCCATGATGATTTGATTTCAGAAGGCACAGAGCCTACATATCAACTTCTAGAAAGGAAGAATAGTGGCAAACTCGAGTACAATATGAAGCAGATCTTAAAGACAAAGGGAAATACCTCACCAATAATTTTATATCTCTCAACAAATTATCAAAGTCACATGTGCACTATGTGAAGTAGTTGGCTGACATGTCTGTCCCCAATAGTGTGACTACGACACTACAAGACCCAAAATAGAAAGAAGCCATGAATGAAGAAATGCGAGCTCTCCAAAAAATTGTCATATGGGAACTCGTGCATTTACCTCATGGAAAGAAGATAATAGGATGCATGTGGATTTATACTGTGAAACTCAAAGAAGATGGATCCATTGAAAGATATAAAGCTAGATTGGTGGTGAAGGGGTACACACAAAGATATGGGATAGACTACCAAGAGACCTTTGCCCCAGTAGCCAATATTAACACTATTAGAGTCCTATTGTCTCTAACAACAAATCTCGATTGGCCACTACATCAGTTTAATGTAAAAAATGCATTCTTAAATGGAGATTTAGAAGAAGAAATATATATGAACTAACCCCCATGATGTAATTCAGCCCCTGACAAGAAGAATCAAGTTTGCAAGCTCAAAAAGTCATTATATGGGTTAAAGCAATCTCTCAAGGCATGGTTTGGCAGATTTACTAAATCTATGAAGAGATTTGGATATACACAGAGTAATTCAGATAAGACCATGTTCTTGGCGCAATGCACGTGGATGGGACTCCGATGGTCAATTTCTTGAAAGATGCCCTGCAGCTGGCTAATAGTGAATGCCCGTTTGTTGAGATAAAAAAGATAAGTTTCATCACCACCATCATAGTAGGTCTTCTTGACAACGACCTAAATTTCTTTGGCGGTACTTAACCGGATGAAATGACTCATCAAGTGGCGGGACGTGGAGTCGATTAACCACCTCTTGACCTGAAAGTTCTTGGTACACAATTTGTTGTAGGTGGACGAGAGCTGAGGAGGCTTTGGAGTGTCACATGTTAGGTAACCTAATTTTTCGCGGGCAACAATGCGCATCTCCATGACTTGAGACCACAATGCATAATTGGTCTCAGTAAGGGCGATGCCGGTAGGGAGCGTGGAGTTGTCACTTTGAATAGTAACAATTTGAGAAGTGGAGGTGGAAGATATCCTTCATTGAGTGGAAGCGAGACTTCGCCCATTGCAGCGGAACAATTTGAGGGTAAGATAAAGATATGTGTTGAGGGAGTTTGATAAGAGGATTTGACTTGAGAGTTTAGGGTTTGGATTTGAGGAATTTGATTTAGGTTTGTGTTTGGATTTGAGGGTATATATATATAAAAGAGTTTACAAGGGTGCTTTACAAGGAAATAGATACAGTAATTAATTAGGAGAATCTCCTAATTATACAAGGATGTGTCAAATATATGAAACAAGGAAGTAAATCACTTAATTAACTTAGAAAATAAATCTCCTTAATTTAGTAGGTTAACTTACGTCAACATATGCTACATCACCTATCGTAAGGAAATATTTGAAATAGTATTATATTTGAATTACTCGTTTGGTAAATTTTTTTGTTTTCGATTTTTTGTTTATAAATTGAAGATGGAAAAGAAAATTGAGAACAAGGTAAGATGAATTTGTTGTTATTAGCAAACATAACGTTAAGGTAAAATGTAATATAACTACTATATAAACAGAGCAAAATCTGACTACATTAAAAAAAAAAATTAAAAAAAAGGAAAACATGTTAAAAGCTTTCCTTGTTTTGTTACCCGCTTATCCCCACCCTCCCTATATATTTCTTCTCCACGGAGTCTTCTTCCCCAACATTCCACAAAGCATAAATATACACATTTGTTACACATATAGTTGCTAGAGATGTCTAGGTTTTCTTTCTTCCATTTCTTCTTTTTAATTCTTGTTTTCTCAGGTTTGTTGGCTTATCCCTTGTCAGTTTTTTTGGTGCCTTTCTTTTTTTGTTTTTTTTGTTTTTTTGGGTTATGACATTACTTATTCTTGATTCACAATGCAACACATAAATTTTACCTCTTTGTTTTAAGTGAAACATGTAGCGACTTAATTAAAACTCTAGTGATACACCACGTATCCTTATTCGCATCCATCATAAGAGTTCAAGGAATTCTCACTCTTTACCTCTCATCAAGGGGGAGGGGGGTTTTCTCACACACCTACACACACTGTCAAGATGTCATGGAGATTCGAACCTGAGACCATCTGCAAGTCAATGCTATTTTTCATTAAATCAGGCCCCATTGGCAGCAAGTCCTTCATACTTAACCCATCAAATTTTTGCCGCTTAAGCGTGGCTTGAGTCATAAAAAGCATGCAAACTATCTTTTAATTGCCTTTGCATATAACTCTTTATTATATACCTCATTGTTCGGCACCCAGGAAGAGGAAGATTGAAAACACACCAAAAAAACATATAGTCATTCTGTTCTATGATGCCTTGTAAATTGAATAGAATTGCTTTAGATATACTCTGCGGGAAAGAAAAAAAAATTGTTCACTTATAAATTTGATGATTTTGCAGTTGCCTTGAACAACCAAAACGTGCTTCAAGCTTATGCACAAAAGAGATGTGATGAGCAGCTGTATGCAAGCGGGTGTACTTTATCAGACTGCGGGAAGAAGTGCTGGGAGAAACACCATGATCCTGGATATAAATGCATTGCCAATGTTGCTCAAACTGATTATGCTTGTTATTGCATGTTCAACTGTTAGTGATTTGTTCAACGTATAATCGTCTTCACATGAAAAAGAGCAAATAAATTGCTCGATATTATGCCCGATGGAATAATTTGAATATTATTATCAAATAAAAAGCAATTGGCCAAAATCGATCTTTCTATGTAGCAATGTTTGGTTTTTAGAGTGAGTCTTTTATTTTATTTTATTTATTTATTTTATAGAGAGGCTGCTCAACTAAGTACATGCACGCTCTATATGTTATTCTCTAATATCATAGTTAAGTTTTGGTGTTATATGAATGAATGTCTTGGATGAGTTTGCTAGTTTTGGTGTTGAATGAAACCAAACAATAGGTAGGCATTAATCCGGCCGAACCGACTAAACTGGTCGTATTGCTAATGGGATGACTCCCTTCACAATCTTTGTCCTTTGTACTCGTTTCTCCATTTGATCTAATAAATTTATGTTGTCTTTTATCAAAAAATCAGAATGTCCTATTTGAATGTCCGCAAAGGCTTTTGTGGCAATCTTTTTATAAAACATTTAAAACTTCAATAAGTCTAATTACATATAAAAATTATTTTGAAACTCATATGATATTTAAAGATATATTGATGTGGGAGATGAAATAAGGTATAGTAAATGATGATAACCGATAAGAAAATGCCAATATATTTGATCATTTAGTTTAGGCGGTTTCAAAAACAAAAACAAAATTCTATTTGATCATTAAAGTATATGTAAAGAGGGAGGAAATTTTGTTTTAAAACGTTCCATTTTTATTAATTATATCATATGGGCTATTTACTCAAATGGTCCTCAAACTCGATAAAATTAAATTATTCTCGATCAACTCTATATTATTAGGCAAACTGGTCCTTCTAAATACATGCATGCTCTATATGTTATTCTCTTATATCATAATTAAGTTATTCTTTCAAATGATCCATCAACTCTATATTATTAGGCAAACTGGTCCTACAGTCTAAATACATGCATGCTCTATATGTTATTCTCTTATATCATAATTAAGTTTTGGTGTTATATGAATGAATATCTTGGATGAATTTGCTAGTTTTGGTGTTGTAATAATACTTTTCCACACTCTGAGTAGACATCTAGGGCCCTATTCCTCAAATAACACTATTTAAGGGATCTTTCAATTGAAGGGGACTATATATGTAATACAAAAATTCTCCTATGCCGATATCCGGATGTTATTATCGTGTAGACACCATGTATTTTCTATTACCCCTCCCTGCTTTTCTCCTTGTTTACAATGACATCCACACGATAATAATGTGCGGACATCCGCCAAATCATCGAAACTTATTGAAATTGGATTGGATCTGTTGATTTGGAAGGATTGGATTGGATCTATCGATTTGGACGGATTGGATTGGATCTTGTACACCCCTAAAATAGATACAAGAATTAAATAAGAGAATATCTCATAATAGAAGGATTGTCAATTATATTGAAAAGGAAATAAATCACGTAATTAACTTAGGAAATAAATCTCCTTGACTTGTTAATTTAACTCCCGTCAACAAAATGAATTTGTTTTTATTAGCAAACATAACGTTACAGAGCAAAATGTAATATAACTTTCTGACTAAAAAAATATATATCGTGTTCCCTCATGTGTTGCTAAAAAATATATATCGTGTTCCCAAAACACGACATCCATGGAAGTATATACTTTCTGACTAGGAGAGTGATAACATCGGTAGCATTTCTGATGAGGATCATAGCCAATGAAAACACACTTTTTTGCTTGGAGATCTAATTTGCTGCGTTGGTGATCATGTAAATGTACAAATACAACATACCCGAAAAACCCTAGTACAAGTTTGGGGGTGGGAGGTATTTGGAAATGGTGGTGAAATGTTTGAAGTGGTGTTTGGGAAACCCAAGTCATGCGTGTGCAATCATCTATAAATGTGACAAATCATCGAGCTCTTGGCAGGGTGACAATTTATCAGATCTTCAAACATTAGAATGAACAAGAGAAAACGAAACCAAACTTTTATTTGAACTTCAGGGAAAGGGAATGGCTCTTGGCCAGTTCACAAATTTCACACTTAAAACTTGAAATATATAAATTGGTGAATAAGAATGGAAATAACGTCTATAAATATCTAAACATAGCATGTCCAAGACGCCTATGCCATAACCATACTTCGTCAGTTTGTTTCTCAACACTAGCTCCCCCAATCTTGAAAGGTTGACCAACTTTGGCTTCACTGTCAGGCACCAAGTCCATGTAGTAAAGTTCCCCCCTCATAGTACCACAACCAATCGTCTTGCTACTAAGAATGTCCTGAAAAATACAATGTGTTGTTCAAAAGGTTATAGTGCAATCTAAAGCCATAGTAATTTGGGCAACAGACAATAGATTATGGTGTAGAGATAGAATAATCAACACATAATCCAAATTGAGGGAGTTAGGGAAAGAAAGAGAACCCCTTCAATCACAAAGGAGGGAGTACCTTTAGCATTAGACACCACCGATTGAGGAGATGGTGTGTGAGAGGCAATTTGTCCATGATCAAATGTGATATGGTCAGTTGCTCCTAAGTCAATGATCCATGTGTTTTTCTTGGATGAAGTATTTAAAACATGACCTTTGGTACCTATTGTGGCTATAGAGGCAGATGTTGGAACCAATGTAGCCGAAACCATAGGACTTACAAGATCTGATTCGAAAGATATGTTGAGTGATTTGCTCCTATTCTTGTGGTGAGCTTTGGAATGGTCCCACCAATCAAGGTACCCAATCAATTTGTAACAGCTAGCATGGGTATGTTTGTCTCCTCCACAGTGGGTGCACTTATTCTCCGGACGATATCTTGATGCCTTATTCTGAGAAGAGCCACCAATAGAATTTTGGGGCCCCCTTTGACGTTGAGTTACCATGATAGAATCTTCTTCAGCACCAATCATGGTCATTCTCTGTTGAGCTTCACGACTAACAAAAGCAAAGGTTTGATCAAGGTCTAATTGAGGATCTTTGCGTAGGATTTCCCCCTGGACTTGATCAAACTCAGGGTCAAGATTGGGAAGAAAAAAGGTGAACACGAAGACGATCCAGTTCTGTCTGACGGTCAGTCACGTCGGCAGCGCAATGCCTGTAGATGGGACTCCGATGGTCAATTTCTTGAAAAGATGCCCTGCAGTTGGCTGTAGTATTTATGAACGGGTGCACCATTCTGTTTAATAATGAATCCCCATTTGTTGTGATAAAAAAGATAAGTTTCATCGCCACGATCATAGTAGGTATTCTTGACAACGGCCCAGATTTCTTTGGTGGTACTTAACCGAATGAAAAGACTCATCAAGTCGGGGGACGTGGAGTCGAATAACTACCTCTTGACGGTACACTATTTGTTGTAGGTGGACGAGAGCCCAAGAGGCTTTGGAGTGTCACCAATTAGGTAACCCAATTTTTCGCGAGCAGCCATGCGCATTTCCATGACTTGAGACCATAAGGCATAATTGGTCTCAGTCAGGGTGAGGCCAACAAAGAGCGAGGAGTTGTCACTTTGAATTGTAACGATTTGAGCAGTGGGGGTAGAAGATCCATCGTTGCGCGGAAGCAAGACGTCGCCTATTGCAGCGGAACAATTTGAGGGTAAGATAAAGATATGTGTTGAGGGAGTTTGATAAGAGGATTTGATTTGAGAGTTTAGGATTTGGATTTGAGGAATTTGATTTTGGTTTGTGTTTGAATTTGATGGTATGATTTGTGGGCTTAGAGACAACATATGATTGATTGCTCTGAAACCATGCTAAAATCTGAATATCGTTTGAATACTTTAGGTTAATTGTTTTCTTCTCTATTAGATGGTATATATAGCAATTTACAAGGGTGCTTTACAAGGAAATAGATACAATAATTAATTAGGAGAATATCTCCTAATTATACAAGTGTGTGTCAACTATATGAAACAATGAAGTAAATCACCTAATTAACTTAGAAAATAAATCTCCTTAATTTAGTAGGTTAACTCATGTGAACATAGGCTACATCACCTACTGTAAGGAAATATTTGAAATAGTATTATATTTGAATTACTCCTTTGGTAAAAAAATTTTGTTTTCGATTTGCTCTTTATAAATTGAAGATGGAAAAGAAAATTGAGAACAAGGTAAGATGAATTTGTTTTTATTAGCAAACATAACGTTAAGGTGAAATGCAATATAACTACTATATAAACATAGCAAAATCTGACTACATTTAAAATAAATAAAAAAAGGAAAACATGTTTAAAAGCTTTCCTTGTTTTGTTACCCGCTTATCCCTACCCTCCCTATATATTTCTTCTCCACGGACTCTTCTTCCCCAACATTCCACAAAGCAGAAATATACACATTTGTTACACTTACACACATAGTTGCTAGAGATGTCTAGGTTTTCGTTCTTCGGTTTCTTCCTTCTAGTTCTTGTTTTCTCAGGTTTGTTGGCTGATCCTTTGTCAGTATTTTAAGTGCTTTCCATTTTTATTTTTATTTATTTTTTCTTTTGGGTTATAACATTACTTCTTCTTCATTCACAATGCAACAGATTTTACCTCTTTGTTTTAAGTGGAACATGTAGCAACTTAATTAAAACTTTAGTGGTACACCACTTATCCTTATTCGCATCCATCACAAACTCTCACTTTTCACCTCTCATCAAGGGGGAGGGGGGGTTTTCTCACACACCTACACACACTGTCAAGGTGCCATGGAGATTCGAACCTGAGACCACACATCTACAAATCAATGCTATTTTTCACTAAACTAGGCCCCATTGGCAGCAAGTCCTTCATACTTAACCCATCAAATTTTTGCCGCTTAAGCGTGGCTTGAGTCATAAAAAGCATGCAAACTATCTTTTAATTGCCTTTGCATATAACACTTTATTATATACCTCATTGTTCGGCACCCAGGAAGAGGAAGATTGAAAACACACCAAAAAAACATATAGTCATTCTGTTCTATGATGCCTTGTAAATTGAATAGAATTGCTTTAGATATACTCTGCGGGAAAGAAAAAAAAGATTGTTCACTTATAAATTTGATGATTTTGCAGTTGCCTTGAACAACCAAAACGTGCTTCAAGCTTATGCACAAAAGAGATGTGATGAGCAGCTGTATGCAAGCGGGTGTACTTTATCAGACTGCGGGAAGAAGTGCTGGGAGAAACACCATGATCCTGGATATAAATGCATTGCCAATGTTGCTCAAACTGATTATGCTTGTTATTGCATGTTCAACTGTTAGTGATTTGTTCAACGTATAATCGTCTTCACATGAAAAAGAGCAAATAAATTGCTCGATATTATGCCCGATGGAATAATTTGAATATTATTATCAAATAAAAAGCAATTGGCCAAAATCGATCTTTATATGTAGCAATGGTTGGTTTTTAGAGTGAGTCTTTTTATTTATTTATTCTCTAATATCATAGTTAAGTTTTGGTGTTATATGAATGAATGTCTTGGATGAGTTTGCTAGTTTTGGTGTTGAATGAAACTAAACAATAGGTAGGCATTAATCCGGCCGAATCGACTAAACTGGTCGTATTGCTAATGGGATGACTCCCTTCACAATCTTTGTCCTTTGTTCTCGTTTCTCCATTTGATCTAATAAATTTATGTTGTCTTTTATCAAAAAATCAGAATGTCCTATTTGAATGTCCGCAAAGGCTTTTGTGGCAATCTTTTTATAAAACATTTAAAACTTCAATAAGTCTAATTACATATAAAAATTATTTTGAAACTCATATGATATTTAAAGATATATTGATGTGGGAGATGAAATAAGGTATAGTAAATGATGATAACCGATAAGAAAATGCCAATATATTTGATCATTTAGTTTAGGCGGTTTCAAAAACAAAAACAAAATTCTATTTGATCATTAAAGTATATGTAAAGAGGGAGGAAATTTTGTTTTAAAACGTTCCATTTTTATTAATTATATCATATGGGCTATTTACTCAAATGGTCCTCAAACTTAAACTCGATTTTCATTTTGGTCTCTCAATTAAATTATTCTTTCAAATGATCCATCAACTCTATATTATTAGGCAAACTGGTCCTACAGTCTAAATACATGCATGCTCTATATGTTATTCTCTTATATCATAATTAAGTTTTGGTGTTATATGAATGAATGTCTTGGATGAGTTTGCTAGTTTTGGTGTTGTAATAATACTTTTCCACACTCTAAGTAGACATCTAGGGCCCCATTCCTCAAATAACACTATTTAAGAGATCTTTCAACTGAAGGGGAATATATATGTAATACAAAAATTCTCCTATGCGGATATCTGGATGTTATTATTATGCATAAACAATGTATTTTCTACACCTCTCCTTACTTTTCTCCTTGTTTACAGTATCATCCTTGTATAATTAGAGAATATCTCCTAATTATACAAGGATTGTCAACTATATTGAAAATGAAATAAATTACGTAATTAACTTAGGAAATAAATCTCCTTGACTCGTTAATTTAACTCGCTCAACAAGATGAATTTGTTTTCATTAGCAAACATCACATTACAGAGCAAAATGTAATATAACTACTATGTAAACAGAGCAAAATTTGAATACATTAGAAAAAGAGAAAGAAAGAGAAAAAAGGTAAACATGTTTAAAAACTTTCCTTGTTTTGTGATTACCCACCCTCCCTATATATCCTCGTCCATAGACTCTCGTGTTCAACATTCCACAAAGTAAAATACAGATATTAGCAAACACATAATGCTAAAGATGGCCAGGTTTTCCAGCTTCCATTTCTTCCTCCTCCTTGTTGTTTTCTCAGGTATTGTTGTTGACTTATATCCTTTGTCATCATATTGTTTTTGGTGTTTTTCATTTTTTCTTTTCTTTTAGTATGCTGGAGGTTTCTAGACTTTATTTATAAAATTCATGATGATTTTGCAGTTGCTTTGAATCACCAAAACGTGCCTCAAGCTTATGCACAGAAGAGATGCGAAGAACAGCTGTATCCAAGCGGCTGTACATTAACAGACTGCGGGGAAAAGTGCTGGAATAAACACCATGATGCTGGACATGAATGCATTGCCAATGTTGCTGGCACTGACTATGCTTGTTATTGCTTCTTCAGTTGTTAACTACTCAAGGGAAAAGAACAAATAAATCAATCGATATGACGAAATAATTTGAATATTATTGTCAAAAGAAAAGCAATTGGCATCTTTATATATAGCAACTATTGTTTGGTGTTTCAAGTGAGTCTTCTTTCATAAAAGAAACAATTTGAGTTTTAATCTTCCAACAAAACTCGAGAGGTCCTCAGACAAGTGCATTCTCTATATTGAATATAATTGGTAAAAGACGTGCTTTTCCGGTTTCCTAATCGTATGTTTACTATTGATAAAATAGCTAACATGAGTTAGGTCTGTTGACTAAGAGAGTGAGTTCACCCTTTTGCACTCAAGTTCGAGTCCCCTTTTGTCTTCTACGGTAAGTAAGAGTTATTTCTGTCAATTCAATTGGGGAAAACTAGGGATTCATTTCGATAGAGTGATTCCAAATCTAGAAATTGATATGACATTATAAGATTAAATAATTGTCTGTTTAGATTACCACAATCTATGTATGTCAAGATTTGAATAACAAAGGAAGAGAAGAAAATAAATGGGTTCCAAATGACTTCCTGCATGTAGTAATTTCAAATTCATTCTAAATGTGTACTGCACAACTAGTTATTTAAAAGAAATTCAAACTAATAACTTTTTTTTAGGGTGTTGTTAAACTTAAAATTAACTGAGTATACCATAATACCAAACTATTTATTGAATTAGTAATTTATCCTAATATATAATGACCATAAAAAATATTTTGAGTTGTGAAACAAATGTAATTTTAATAAGTACACCCTACTACCATATTCAACCCTAACCAAACGTAAACGAAAAATCCTACTTCCGAAAGGTTTCTCATTCTCCGAGGCCCTGTTGTTTATTCATTGAACGATGATGGTGGTGATTAAAAGACTACAACGCCATGTTACAAATGTGCTAAAAGGATTCTCGCACCCTCCTGAAGTGAAACGTGGAACCTACAATCCATAAGTTTTGACTAGCCAGAAGCGCCAATTGGCAAGCTTTTAGTTGCAGTACTTCGTATGTAATTCCGTTAATTAATTGGTCGCTTATTTTATTTCTTATTTGCGCATGCAATTCAGAAATTGGTTAATCAAGAATCAAAGATGATTTTTGGTTTTATTTTTCTTGTTTACGTTGGAACATCTTTCACGTTCAACAGCTATATACAACTATTTCTAATTACAGTTGTTACTTCATCTTGGTCTGATAGTCTTCCGCTGACATAGGTGTTTGCTATAGAATGTTTGGAGATGACCTCCCTGTGGCGGACCTATAAATTTTTCAATGGAGGTGCAATTTTTAAAGGAAAAGAGCTCAAGAAAAAAAATATATATATATATATAAAAAAAAGAATAACAAAATTGTCCTTTGCTCAAGAAAAAAAAAAAAATACATCCGACTTACTTTGGATTGGCGTACTCAAGAAGGAAAAAAAAAAACGCAAGATTCTTGTGATGCGAATACACTTAGGGGGCTTGGATTCAAAATTTTTGAAGCTTTTAATAAAGCCATGGTGGCAAAGCAAGCATGGAGACTTTTGGAGAAACCCAACCCCTTAGTCGACCATATTATGAAGGCAAGATATTTTCCTGTGGGGAATTGCCTTTCCTTAGTTTGGCGAGCTATAGTTTGGGGCAGACAAGTCATTGACGAAGGTCTGTTGTGGAGAGTTAGTGATGGGCAATCTATAGGGTGTTTCGAGATCAATGGATCCCTAAACCTTTTACTTTCAAGCCTTTCCTCAACAACGGGCTTCCTCAACACGCAACAGTCTCGAATTTGATAATGCCTACTAGGGCTGGGATATATCTTTAATTGATCAGGTTTTTTGCGAGGAGGATAAGGAGGCTATTTTGAGTATACCACTTTCTTCACTAGTTGAGAGAAGTGATAGACAGTTTTGGTTTTTTTGAAAAGAATGGTGAGTATTCGGTGAAACCGGGGTTATCGAATTGCCTTGTGGTAGAGCAATTTATGTTACGAAGGGGAAAGGAGTTCATCGGATATAGGAGCTCATATGGCATTTTGGAAGAGATTGTGGAGGTTGGAGATTCCGAATAAAATAAAGTTATTTTTGTGGCGTGCTGCGTCTGATATCCTTCCGATTGCAGTTAACTTATTTACAAGGAAAGTGATTCCTTCTCCGCTTTGCTCCAAGTGCGGTAAGGAAGGGGAGTCTACTATGCATGCTCTCTGGCAGTGCAATGGTAATAAACAGTTTTGGCCTTTTTTTCGTTTTGGGATAGGGTGAAGGTGGCGGGTGGCTCTTTTGCATATTCTTTTGGAAAAGGGCTGCCAATGTTTCAGTGCTATCAGTTTCAGGGGGTGATGTTACCTGAATGACTTTCTCAGTAGGTGATTGGTGCGGTACTAGAGCTAAAGGCACTGGAGCGAAAAAAATCTCATAAAATAGTTCAATTTCCTCCTCTCGATTTTGGCAGCGTGGAGTATTTGATTCTAGATTCTCCTCATGTGCTGCTGAAAAATATATGTCGTGTTCCCGGAACACGACATCTATGGAAGTATATACCTTTTGACTTGAAGGGTGATAACATCGGTAACCTTTTTGATGAGGAGCATAGACAATGAAAACACACTTTTTTGCTCGGGGATCTAATTTGCTTCATTGGTGATCATGTAAATGTACAAATATGACATAGCCAAAAATCCCTGGTTCAAGTTTGGGGGTGGGAAGTGTTTGGACATAGTGGTGAAATGTTTGAAGTGGTGTTTGGGAAACCCAAGTCATGCGTGTGCAATCATCTATAAATGTGACAAATCATCGAGCTCCCGCCAGATTGACAATTTTAGCAAGTCCCGAACATCGAAATGAACAAGAAAAAACGGAACTAAACTTTTATTTGAACTTAAGGGAAAATGAATGGTTCTTGGCCAGTTCACAAATGTCACACTTAAAACTTGAAATATCTAAATTGGTGAATAAGGATGGAAATAACTTCTATAAATATCCAAACGAAGGATATCCCAGATGCCTATGACATAATCATACTTCATCAGTTTGTTTCTCAACACTAGCTCCCCCAATCTTGAAAGCTTAACCGACTTTGGCTTCACTGTCAGGCACCTAGTCCGTGTAGAAAAGTTCGCCCCTCCTAGTACCACAACCAATTATCTTGTTGTTGAGAATGTCTTGAAAAACACAATGAGTTGGCCAAAAGGTTACTGTACAATCCAAAGACGTAGTAATTTGGGCAACAAACAATAGTTTATGGTGCATGGATGGAACAATCAGCAATGAATCCAAATTGAAGGAGTCAGGGAGAGGAATAGAACCCTCCCCCATGATTGGGGAGGGGGTACCATTAGCATTAGATACCACCGATTGAGGAGACGGTGTATGAGAAGTAATTTGTCCATGATCAGAATAAGGCCTAGTTAGTTGCGCCTAAGTCAATGATGCGTGTGTTTTTCTTGGATGAAGCATTTAAAACATAATCTTTGGTACTTTTTATGGCTATACAGGCAGATGTTGGAGCTGGTGTAGCCAAAACCATAGAACTTACAAGATCTGATTCGGAAGATGTGTTGAGTGATTTCGTCATATTCCTGCGGTGAGCTTTGGAATGGTCCCACCAATCAGGGTACCCAATCAGTTCGTAACAGCCAACACGGGTATGTTTGTCTCCTCCACAGTGGGTGCACTTCTTCTCCGAATGAGATCTTGAGGCCTTAATTTGAGAAGAGCCATCAGTAGAATTATGGGACCCCTTTTGACGTTGAGTTACCATGATAGAACGGGTGCATCGTTATGTTTAATAGTGAATGCCTGTTTGTTGAGATAAAAAAAAAGATAAGTTTCATCACCACCATCATAGTAGGTCTTCTTAACAGCGACCCATATTTGTTTGGTAGTACTTAACCGGATGAAAAGACTCATCAAGTCGGGGGACATGGAGTCGATTAACCATCTTTTGACCTGAAAGTTCTCGGTACACCATTTTTTGTAGGTGGACGAGAACTCATGAGGCTTTGGAGTGTCACCAGTTAGGCAACCCACTTTTTTTGGGGCAACAATGCTCTCCATGGCTTGAGACCATAAGACATAATTGGTCTCAGTCAGGGTGACGCCGGCAGGGAGGGGGAGTTGTCACTTTGAATAGTAACGATTTGAGGAGTGGAGGTGGAAGATCCTTCGTTGCGCAGAAGCGAGACGTCTTCCATTGCAGCTGAACAATTTGAGGGTAAGATAAAGATATGTGTTGAAGGAGTTTGATAAGAGGATTTGAGAGTGTAGGATTTGGATTTGAGGAATTTGATTTAGGTTTGTGTTTAAATTTGATGATATGACTTGAGGGCTTAGAGACAAAATAGGATTGATTGTTCTGATACCATGCTAAAATATAAATATGGTTTGAATACTTTAGGTTTGTATTCTTCTCTATAAGAAGGTATATGTTGGAGTTTATAAAGGTGCTTTACAAGGAAATAGATACATAAATTAATTAGAAGAATATCTCCTAATTATACAGGGATGTGTCAACTATATGAAACAAGGAAGTAAATCACCAAATTAACTTAGGAAATAAATCTCCTTAATTTAGTAGGTTAACTCACGTCAACATATGCTACATCACCTACTGTAAGGAAATACTTAAAATAGTATTATATTTGAATTACTCATTTGGTAAATTTTTTTGTTTTCGATTTGCTCTTTATAAATTGAAGATGGAAATGAGAATTGAGAACAAGGTAAGATGAATTTTTTTTTATTAGCAAACATAACGTTAAGGTAAAACGTAATATAACTACTAAATAAACAGAGCAAAATCTGACTACATTAAAAAAAAAAAAAATGTTTAAAAGCTTTCCTTGTTTTGTTACCAGCTTATCCCCACCCTCCCTATATATTTCTTCTCCACGGAGTGTTCTTCCCCAACATTCCACAAAGCAGAAATATACACATTTGTTACACACATAGTTGCTAGAGATGTCTAGGTTTTCTTTCTTCCGTTTCTTCCTTCTAGTTCTTGTTTTCTCAGGTTTGTTGGCTTATCCTTTGTCAGTTTTTTTGGTGCTTTCCATTTTTTTTTCTTTTGGGTTATAACATTACTTCTTCTTGATTCACAATGCAACACATAGATTTTACCTCTTTGTTTTAAGTGAAACATGTAGCGACTTACTTAAAACTCTAGTGGTACACCACTTATCCTTATTTGCATCCATCACAAGAGTTCAAGGAACTCTCACTTTTCACCTCTCATCAAGGGGGAGAGGGGTTTTCTCACACACCTACACACACACTGTCAAGGTGCCATAGAGATTCAAATCTGAGACCACACATTTGCAAGTCAATGCTCTTTTTCACTAGACTAGGCCTTATTAGCAGCAAGTCATTCCTACTTAACCAACGAATTTTTGCCGGTTAAGTGTGGCTTGAGTCATAAAAAGCATGCAAACTATCTTTTAATTGCCTTCCATTACATTTTATTATATACCTCATTGTTCGGCACCCAGGAAGAGGAAGATTGAAAACACATAAAAAAACATAAAATGATTCTATTCTATGATGCCTTGTAAATTGAATAGAATTTGCTTTTGATATGCTCTGCGGAAAGGAAAAAAAAAATTGTCCACTTATATAAATTTGATGATTTTGCAGTTGCTTTGAACAACCAAAACGTGCCTCAAGCTTATGCACAAAAGAGATGCCAAGAGCAGCTGTATTCAAGCGGGTGTACTTTATTAGACTGCGGGAAGAAGTGCTGGGACAAACACCATGATGCTGGACATACATGCATTGCCAATGTTGCTCAAACTGATTATGCTTGTTATTGCATGTTCAACTGTTAGTGATTTGTTCGACTACGTTTGATCGTCTTCAGTTGAAAAAAGAGCAAATAAATTGCTCGATATTATGCCCGATGGAATAATTTGAATATTATTATCAAATAAAAAGCAATTGGCCAAAATCGATGTTTATATATAGCAATGTTTGGTTTTTAGAGTGAGTCCTTTTTTTCATTGAGAGGCTGCTCAACTAAGTACATGCACGCTCTATATGTTATTGTCTAATATCATAGTTAAGTTTTGGTGTTATATGAATGAAAGTCTTGGATGAGTTTGCTAGTTTTGGTGTTGAATGAAACCAAACAATTACATACCCAATGCAAGAAACTTACAAAAGGTAATTATTTTCCAGTGATTGTGTCTTACCCAAATTCATGTTTACTACATTTTTCTTAGAGATGGGCATTAATCTGGCCGAAATGACTAAACTCGTCGTATTGCTAATGGGATGACTCCTTTCACAATCTTTGTCCTTTGTTCTTGTTTTTCCCATTGATCTAATAAATTTTATATTGTCTATTATCGAAAAATCAGATTGTCGTATTTGAATGTCCGCAAAGGCTTTTGTAGCAATGTTTGGTTTTTAGAGTGAGTTTTTTTATAATACAAATTTAGTTATATACCCAATCTTAGACATAGTCTAATAAAGAAACCCTATACCATTTCAAAACTATAAACACATCCAAAAAAAACTGAAAAATTGACAGCTGTCAATTTTATAATTTAATAGCTATTTTTTAGTTTATTTTTGTGTGTAAAATACCTATATTGCCCTTGTACTATGGATTTAAGAGAGAAAAACAAAATCTGCCAAAGATCTGCCAAAAAAACAAAATCTGCCAAAAAACCAGATCTGCCAAAAAACCAAATCTGATTTATTTTCTCCTTTCTCGCTGGTGTTTTCTCGATGTTGGAGCAAGAGGAGCTTCCATTGAAGCTCAATCTCAAGTTCAACTATATTCTTCATCCTCATCTTCGAGCTTACTCCTCTTTCACCACGTCGTTGTCGTCATCATCGTCATCTTTATTGTCGTTGTCGTTGTTTGGTTTGGACTTGAGATTTTTGATCTTTTACTTCAGTTATGTGTTTCTCTTCAGATTTTAGTTTATTTTCGAAATGTATTTTAAGATTTGATGATTGATTTATCCTCTGTTACTATTTCAGTTATGGATCTCATTTTTGTTTAACTATGTACTTCTATGACAGAGTATTAACAATATACTTTTATGACATGTTAATATTAACAATCTGGGCTCGGCCTGTTTGGAGTTGGTCTGGTTTGTTCTTTCTTCTTTTCTTTGGTGGACATGTATTAGAAATAGCAACAAGACAAACATTAATCAACATCGTAAACTAGCAGTGTTATTACCTTAGACTGGAACATTACAATGGTATATATGCATTAGAAATAGGATATCATAGACAATTAGCAGTGTTATTACCCTAGAATGGAACATTACACGGGGTAGACATGCATTAGAAATAGGATGTCATATGAAACTAGCAGTGTTATTACCCTAAACTGGAACATTACAACCATTAATCAACATGACAGTAAACTAGCAGTGTTATTACCCTAGACTGGAACATTACAACCATTAATCACCCTAGACTGGAACATTACAACCATTAATCACCCTAGACTGGAACATTACAACCATTAATCAATATGACAGTAAACTAGCAGTGTTATTACCATAGACTGGAACATTATAGCCATTAATCAACATGACAGTAAATTAGCAATGTTATTACCCTATATTGGAACACTACAAAATAGCAGTGTTATTACACTATACGGGAACATTATATGGGTAGACATGCATTAGAAATAGGATATCATAGGAAACTAGTAGTGTTATTACCTTAAATTGGAACATTACAGGGGTAAACATGAACTAGAAATAGGATATCATAGGAAACTAGTAGTGTTATGACCCTAGAATGGAAGTGTTATTACCCTAGACTGGAACATTACATGGGGTAGACATGCATGAGAAATAAGACGTCATGGGAAACTAGCAGTGTTATTACCCTAAACTGGAACATTATAGCCATTATCAACTTGACAACAAAGGTATGGAACATTACAGTCATTAATCAACATGACACGTTAATGAAGCTATGGTTTTCAAGAGATTTTGTTTGTACTGAATTGTTTGGGTTTTTTTTATAAAATTGGGTTGGGCTTGTTTTAGGTGCTATTTAAGTTTTTTGTGTTGGGCTTCTTTTAAGTTGATCAATGGCAGTCACGTAATTTATAGGAACTTCAACACCAATTTCTTATATAATAAATGAGTTTTGGGTGTGTTTCTAAAATGCATTCTATGTGGGTTTTTTAATTATAATTTCAACCCCTATTTTGGGTATATTAGTGAAGCTCCCAAAACTCAAGTGACCTTACTTCTTCCAGGACCAGTCTATGTTTTTCAGGTCCTTCCGCGCTCACTTTGTGCTTTTTCTTCTTTTGAAACATATTCTTTTGTGCAGCATTAGTCTTTTCAGACTGCTGTTCAAATTTCTTTTCAGCTTCTGCCTAAAGAAAATGGTCAGATCAATCATAGTTAAAGGAGGAGTTTCACGGGAGAGAGTGGTTGTCAAAGACTCAACCGACTTCAGCAGACTTCCCGGTCACTGATCACGATCAGTCATTTTTACTCTCATCAAAGCTTAAAATACATTTCAAAAATCAACTAAAATCTGAAGAGAAACACATAGTTGAAGTAAAAGATCAAAAATCTCAAGTCCAAACCAAACAACGACGACGACAACGACGTGGTGAAAGAGGAGTAAGCTCGAAGATGAGGATGAAGAATATAGTTGAACCTGAGATTGAGCTTCAATGGAAGCTCCTCTTGCTCCAACATCGAGAAAACACCAGCGAGAAAGGAGAAAATAAATCAGATTTGGTTTTTTGGCAAATTTGATTTTTTGGCAGATTTTGTTTTTTTGGCAGATCTGGACAGATTTGGTTTTTTGGCAGATTTGGGTAGATTTGATTTTTCTCTCTTAAATCTATAGTACAAGGGCAATATAGGTATTTTACACGCACAAGTAAACTAAAAAATAGCTATTAAATTATAAAATTGGCAGCTGTCAATTTTGGGGTTTTTTTTGGGTGTGTTTATAATTTTTAAATGGTATAGGGTAGACTATATCTAAGATTGGGTATATAACTAAATTTGTATTTCTAAAATGCATTCCATGTGGGTTTTTTTTTATAATTTCAACCCCTATTTTGGGTATATTAGTGAAGCTCCCTTTTTTTATTGAGAGGCTGCTCAACTAAGTACATGCACGCTCTATATGTTATTCTCTAATATCATAGTTAAGTTTTGGTGTTATATGAATTAATGTCTTGGATGAGTTTGCTAGTTTTGGTGTTGAATGAAACCAAACAATTACATACCCAATGCAAGAAATTTACAAAAGGTAATTATTTTCCAGTGATTGTGTCTTGCCCAAATTCATGTTTACTACATTTTTCTTAGGGGTGGGCACTAATCTGGCGGAACTGACTAAACTCGTCGTATTGCTAATGGAATGACCCCTTTCACAATCTTTGTCCTTTGTACTCGTTTTTCCCATTGATCTAATAAATTTTCTATTGTCTATTATCAAAAAATCAGATTGTCGTATTTGAATGTCCGCAAAGGCTTTTGTGGCAATCTGTTTATAAAACATTTAAAATTTCAGTTTCAGTAAGTCTGATAACATATAAAAATTATTTTGAAACTCATATGATATTTAAAGCTATATTAATGTGTGAGATGAAATAAGGTATAGTAAATGATGATAACCAATAAGAAAATGCCAATATATAAGGTTTTCATTTAGTTTAGTGGTTTCAAAAACAAAAACAAAATTCTATTTGATCATGAAAGTATACTAGCCCCTTTGCACATGCTCACACATATGTAAAGAGGGCAAATTAAAACGAAGGAAATTTTGTTTTAAAACATTCCATTTTTATTAATTATTTCATATGGGTTATTTACTCAAATGGTCCTCAAACTTATACTCAATTTATATTTTGGTCCCTCAATTAAATTATTTGTACAAATGTTCCATCAACTCTATATTATTAGGCAAATTGGTCCTACCGTCTAATTTTCTGTTAGATTTAACCAAATTTATGGTAAATATGACTTTTTCAAAAGATGATTGATGTGCCTTAAATTAGGACATGAAGGGAAATCTCATATAATATTTCAACGCATTTTTGCTCACCACCCATAATTGATATTAAGTATAATTATCACAGTAATTATCGTTGAATCAGTGTAATTTACTTGCTACATGAACACGAATCTCAAGAGTTAAATGTGGTGCGCTATGCTATGTTCTCTAATTAATAATTATCAAACATGTGGTAAAGATGTTTTTCCTTGAATCATGTGAAATATAAGGAGCTAAATATCGTATGCTATACATGTCCACTAAATTTACCTTCTAAAGTTTGAAAAAGATCCCAATGGAAGAGTGTTGCAAATGATATTAAACCTATAAATAACATGATCAATAAAAGCATATTAAAGTTTTGTTTAAATAATTATTTATGAAATTGGTACTCAGGTGGTGAGGGGTAAATTTAAATGATATTCAACCAAAAAACACAACAAACTTCACACACTCTAGACCTTTACCAAATACTCTTATGACTAGTCAACTGTCAAATATGAATTACACCAAACAATAACATACACAGAGCAAACCAAGATGTACCTGCAAGCTTAGAGAATTACTAGTGACAACCTAGGCACTCAGAAGGACCCGTCAATCTGGGCATCTCATGTGCTAGCAACAACTATGGTGAAAGTGTGTGAAGACATAATAATCAAGTAAAGACCAAACAACAGAAAATTATGACTAGTCAACCGCAAGAACACAAACCCAGAAATACATGAACAACATGCGATGACTAGTCAACTGTCAAGAACACAAACCCAGAAAATTATAGAGATGCAAACCAGAAATTGTTCACCCAGAAACCCACCATTGGGAAAAATTGGGGGTCATCAACCGACCAGGAAATCCACTAAGCAAAAAGATTCTTACAAAGAAACACTAGCAAGCTCAACAAGTCCTAGGCCTACTTAGGAAGATGAGCTATATCTCCTTTGTGCAATCTTCTTCTCCAGCTTAGCAAAACCAGCAGTTTAAGTCTTCATAGCAATGGCAGCTATTTCTTCAGCTCTTTCATCTCATGGCACCAACTGGCTAGCTCCAACTCAAACAAAAACGAAATTTGGATTCAAAGGGAGAATGACCAATTTCTTCAAGAAACCATACTCTTGAAGAAATCAATCTTGAATCTGACCTAGATATATATGAGAGAGTGTTTGATCTAGCAAGATGAGAGTTTCATATTTCAAATGCAATGTTCAAAAAGAAACAATTTGGAAAACTCAAAGATGAAAAATATGAAGGTTACTCTTGAGGAAGAAGGCGAAAGTTTGCAAAGAAACTTCCCAAAACTTGCCTACCACAGTAACGGCTGCCAAATGAGGAATGCCTTTGTTTTTACACCAAAATTCCTAGGTTAGAAAATGACAAGGCAGCTGAGAATATTGTAGAATAGGACAAAAATAAATGGGTAGGATCCAGCTGGAATTCCTAACAATGCAAAAGTTGGCTAATCATACGAAGGAAAGATAATTAGTCAGAATCTTCAGGAAATTAGTTAATGCAATACATAACTTACTTTTGTCAAACACATTGTTGTCCATCATAATGTAGCCAGATAAGAATACCTAGAGATGTAATTCTGAATCTAAACTAAAACTTGAGAGAAAATATAATGATTGTCCTATTACAAAATTGTCAAGAGAAGTCAAAAGAAAATTACAAAATTCATACACTTACAATTTATGATTGCATGTAAATGTTATTGTATAGATGATTAATCATGTAAAGTGGGATGAGTCACCGTTGCGAATGAGCTCATTGATATTTAATTCCTTCCTTGTTATAATTAGATGTAATTATGAATCCGACATCAGAAAATGAGAAAATAAGTGAATTGATGATTAGAAATTAGAGAAAATACCCTAATTGCATTGCCATAAGTAAATATATTTTTTGTTGGTAATCTTGATAAGTATAAGTTGACTCTGGTTGGCATGGTGAAATAAATTTCTTTGCAAAACACGTGCATGCAATTAGAAAGGGTGTTGAGGGCGCAACTCTGTAGAATGTCATGGTACAAATGGAAAGTTTCATATTTGGATGAATTGTCAAACACGAATAGTGCGAGTAGCTGCAAATTCTGATTTAGTCAAACACGAATAGTGTGGTCAAATTTTGAAAAGAATTTGACGGACCATTATTTTCTTGACACTGTAAGTTTTTTGTACATTATATATGTCATTTCTTTTTTGTTTAACGAACTTGAATATACCATTAAAACCAAAGGAAAGAAGGGTCAACAAAAAGTCATTTCTGCATGTTTATCTTTAGGGTTAACAGAAAGAAAATTGCTAAGAGAATTGTAGGTAGAACAGTGGAAGCCAATGTCATTACTTTGACCATAAATATGTAAGGATGAGTTTGGCAATTACGTTATTTTTCTTTCAGTGGTTATAATGCCTTCATAACGTTTTCGTGTTTTCTTTTTCTCTTTTAATACTCTTTTGCGGTTTCAGATATAATAGATGCATAATCTCTTTTTTCGCACCTTGAGGATAATAGCTTCTTGTTTATAAATTAGACCATGTAACTTTTAACTATTTGATTAAAAATTAGTCAATCTATCATGTATGCATGAATATTTACAAAATAATAGACATTTATATCACAAAAATTAAATACAAAGTGGACCCTATAAGATATTCTTCAAATAAATTGCGGAATGGGTCCCCAATCATTGCTCAAGTTTCAACAAACCTCAAGATCGTTTGTGAAACCCCACCAATTGGACATGTTTTTCTAATGTTTAAAGGAAATAAAAGTAAAATTCTATTATACGCTTCCTAGTTCGTCAAATACAAAAGATAATCACATATTATGCACAAAAATTTAAACAATCTACAAATTTACGTTGTGAAGAAAACAATTCTGTGTCAAATTTCTTTTCACAGTTTGACCCAAATGGCTATTAGGTGACTCAATCAGACTGGGCGGCTACTCAGACATATGCACCAAATATTATATTGTGAAGAAAAGAGAGATCACATATTTACATTGTGAAGAAAACAATTCTGTGTCAAATTTCTTTTCACAGTTTGACCCAAACGGCTAGTTGGAGACTCCACTTTGCGGCTACTCACATATATGCACCATTTTATTGCGTGTTTGAATATAGCAGCTGAGTTTTGGGAGGAGACAATGACAAACTCATTCAAATATGAAACTTGCCATTTCCCTTTGTACCATGACATTCTACGTAGTTGCCCCCTCAAACCCATTCAATGCCCATGTGTGTTTACTATTCTCATGCGCAGCACGTACTTCCTCCTCTATATAAAGGCCATGCAGCATGCCAGCCAGAGCCAACTTATACTTCTCAAGATTATTACCAACAACAACAAAAAAAACCTCAAGTTATGGCAATGCAATTACGTTCTTTTCTCTTAGGCATACTGCTACTAATTGGCTTTGCTTTCACAAATAGCGAAGCTGATATTAGAGCTCCACCCACACATTTTGACACTGCTTCTCTCAATAGGAGCAGTTTTCCAGAAGGGTTCATATTTGGTGTAGGTTCTGGATCTTACCAAGTAAGTCCTTTTCTGGTCTTTAATTTGAGTTTTGATTAGGGTTTTCTTTCAAATTCAGACCAAGCATCGATCCATGCAAGAATATTGACATCTTCTTCATTGTGTCTCTTGTGTATTTTAGTATGAAGGTGCGGCAAAAGAAGGTGGTAGAGGGCCAAGCATTTGGGATACCTTCACCCACAAATATCCAGGTTTGTCCAATCAAATCATTAATTAGTTAAAATAACAAAGTCGTGCTACTTTTACTCTTATGCTCTAAATAAATTAATTTTCTATGATTAATTGCAGAAAAGATTAGCGATGGCAGCAATGGAGATATCACTGTTGATCAATATCACCGCTATAAGGTTCATGACCCAATGTGCACATATTAAATTTTGAAGCATGAAGAAAACTCATCACATTGAAGATAAGCTCCCGATAATTTTTATCTGATTTCTTTTTTGTTATGCACTGTAGGAAGATGTGGGGATTATAAAGAATATGGGGTGGGACGCTTATCGATTCTCTATCTCATGGTCAAGATTGTTACCAAGTAAGTTCATTTGTGACCAATCGTCAATATTTCTGCCTTCATGGTTTTCGCTTAAGTAATGTGTCTAAGTTGTCTACCGAATAATATTACAATTGTTTTTTTTTTTTTTGGTTTCAATTAAAATACTTAAATAGAAGTCGAAGTTCAAGTTCGATAACGTATAGTCCAACTTTTTTAAAGTTCAGCTTAAATGTTATCGGTGCACTTATTTCTTTATTTTCTGGTTTTGTTTTAATTATTAGATGGAAAGTTAAGTGGAGGAGTGAACAAGGAAGGAATCAAATATTACAACAATCTCATCAATGAGCTCTTACGCAATGGTGAGTCATCCCACCTTACATGATCAATAATTTATATAATAAGAGTTACATGAACTCATAAAAAAAGTCATTTTCTCAAACTTATAATCGCTTTTATTGACGATGCTATTTATAGGTTTAACGCCATTTGTGACACTCTTTCATTGGGATCTTCCTCAAACTTTAGAAGATGAATATGGTGGTTTCTTAAGCCCTCATATTGTGTAAGTGAAGAAATTAGTTCTTTGAATCGTATTGATAATTTAATTAATAAATAGAATTATGACATTTACATTCTGAAATGTGTATATACAGCAATCATTTTCAAGATTATGCAGAACTTTGTTATAAGGAATTTGGTGATCGAGTAAAGCTTTGGAGCACACTGAATGAGCCGTATACCTTCAGCGACTATGGTTATGCAACCGGGACCCTTGCTCCGGGACGATGCTCCACTTGGCAACAGCTAAACTGCACCGGCGGAGATTCATCTATCGAACCATATTTGGTAACACACCACCAGCTCCTTGCTCATGCAGCTGCAGTAAAATTGTACAAAAATAAATACCAGGTATAATTAATTAGTTTGTTGCAACAAGAGAGCGACTAATTTTACCATTTTGTGACTCTAAAACAAACAAACTAAATGTTCTTGTGTAGGCGTCTCAAAATGGAGTGATAGGGATAACACTGGTGTCGAATTGGTTTGAGCCCCTATCGGAAGAAAAAGAAAATAAAAATGCTGCATTACGAGCTTTGGATTTTATGTTCGGATGGCAAGTGTATTTCGAATTTGCTTATGAATATAATATTTGCTACTTACTAGCCAGCAATACATAATATAATGTCAAGTTAATCCTTGAAATTTTTACATTCTTATAGGTTTGCTGAGCCATTGACAAGTGGTGACTATCCGCAAAGCATGCGATCTGTCGTCGGAAGCCGATTACCAAGATTCACGAAAGAACAATCCAAGTTGCTAATTGGTTCATTTGATTTTCTTGGACTAAATTACTATACAGGTTACTATGCAAGTGATGCACCTCAAAATAACTCGGTATATGCCAGCTACACAACAGATGTTGGCGTTAATCTTTCATGTGAGTTCAAATTCAGAATTTAATTCAAGCAATTTAAGTTTATAGACTAATTAGATTCTGATATTCATATGTGTTGTGGCAGCTGAGCGTAATGGGGTCCCCATCGGTCCAAAGGTACACATCAAATTAAGTAGATTAAGTGATTTCGATCATTAATCATTTTGCACTTACAAATGTGACTCCTAGAAATCTAAAGATCTTCAAATTTTGGTGCAGAGTGAATCAGGAGGGTTAAATGTTTATCCACAAGGAATTCAACATCTTTTACTCTACACAAAGGAAAAGTATCACAATCCAATTATTTACATTACAGAAAATGGTAATTTTTCTAGCCTTAAGTAATTTCATGATCAATGTTTCACATATTTTTGGTGTAAAACACGCAAAAGTGGTACAAAGTCTAAATTTGTAATGACATAATAATGTATTATATATTGTAGGTGTGGATGAGTTGAATGATCCGAAATTATCACTTGCCGAAGCCCTTAATGATACCCATAGAATTGACTTCTACAATCGCCACCTTCATTATGTTCAAAGTTCTATTGAGTAAGTGTATTAACAAATTCATTTATAATATTTAAATATATATGTATATGGTATAGCTTTAGATTTTGAGTTATTGAATCATATTATTGACATTAATATATTTAATTTCCTTTTACTGCTTTTTAGCAATGGTGTCAAAGTGAAGGGATTCTTTCCATGGACGTTCCTAGACGACTTTGAATGGAATTCGGGATTCAGTGTTCGATATGGTATCACCTATGTAGATCACAACGATGGGCTTAAAAGGCACCCAAAACTCTCGGCGCACTGGTTCAAAAGTTTCCTTAAGAAGTATTGAAAACTTCAGATCATATTCGTCATTCAATATTTGTATTTAATTCAATAATGTGAATTTTATGTATGTACAATAATACTAGGGATTCCAAATTTGTGTACATACAAAATTTGAATTCCATATTTGTGCACCTTCAATAATTTCAATTTTAGTCCTTGTATAAGATTCAAATTCTATTCAACCCCCTTGTAAAATTAAACATTGATTGGTAATCCTTTAATGAGTAGTGTCAACATACGCATAATTATGAAACTCATTTGTTTACTCATTCGTTTCTAGTCTTTTGACTGATTGTCTCGAATTTGAGTTATTTATACTAACACCTCTTGAGGTTTTTTGTGTTTTCGCAAAATCCTCTAAAATCTTGGAAATTACACAAACACCCTATCAGGTTTCAAAATGATTTCACAAAACTCCAAAAATCCAAAAAAAAAAAACAACCTAAAATTGGATGTAAGAGGACTCTTGCACTCGCACATACAACTCGACGCTCCAATCCCACTGGCCACTATGATAATTGGTAATAAGTGACACTGACTAAATTGATAAACACTTCATGGATGTGTTGTTTTGTTGTAGACTTTTTGCCTTTCAGGACTTTATGCCCATAGTAAGCTTTATCATTGTAGTGGCTTTTAAATTATGACTGTCATGGGCTTGGATTCAAAATTTTGAAACTTTTAATAAAGTTATGGTTGCGAAGCAAGCATGGAGTCTCTTGGAGAATCCCGACTCTTTAGCCGGCCGTATTATGAAGGCAAGATATTTCCCTACGGGGGATTTCTTATGCGCAGAGGTGAGGAATTGCCCTTCCTTAGTTTGGCGAGCTATAGTTTGGGGCCGACAAGTCATTGATCAAGGTCTGGTGTGGAGAGTTGTTGACAGGCAGTCTATGTTTTAGTGCTATCAATTTTAGAGGGAGATGTTACCTGAATGACTTCCTCATCAGGCGATTGGTGTGGTACTAGAGCTGAAGGCGCTGGAGCGAGCAAAATCTCGTAAAACAGTTCAATTCCCTCATCCTGATTTTGGTAGCGTGGAGTGTTTGATTCTAGATTCTCCTCATGTGCTGCTAAAAAATATATATCGTGTTCCCGAAACACGACACCCATGGAAGTATATACTTTCTGACTAGGAGAGTGATAACATCGGTTGCATTTCTGATGAGGATCATAGCCAATGAAAACACACTTTTTTGCTCGGGGATCTAATTTGCTGCGTTGGTGATCATGTAAATGTACAAATACGACATAGCCGAAAAACCCTAGTACAAGTTTGGGGGTGGGAGGTATTTGGAAATGGTGGTGAAATGTTTGAAGTGGTGTTTGGGAAACCCAAGTCATGCGTGTGCAATCATCTATAAATGTGACAAATCATCGAGCTCTTGGCAGGGTGACAATTTATCAGATCTTCAAACATTAGAATGAACAAGAGAAAACCAAACCAAACTTTTATTTGAACTTCAGGGAAAAGGAATGGCTCTTGGCCAGTTCACAAATTTCACACTTAAAACTTGAAATATATAAATTGGTGAATAAGAATGGAAATAACGTCTATAAATATCTAAACATAGCATGTCCAAGACGCCTATGCCATAACCATACTTCGTCAGTTTGTTTCTCAACACTAGCTCCCCCAATCTTGAAAGGTTGACCAACTGTGGCTTCACTGTCAGGCACCAAGTCCATGTAGTAAAGTTCCCCCCTCATAGTACCACAACCAATCGTCTTGCTACTAAGAATGTCCGGAAAAATACAATGTGTTGTTCAAAAGGTTATAGTGCAATCTAAAGTCGTAGTAATTTGGGCAACAGACAATTGATTATGGTGCAGGGATAGAATAATCAACACATAATCCAAATTGAGGGAGTCAGGGAAAGAAAGAGAACCCCTCCAATCACAAAGGATGGAGTACCTTTAGCATTAGACACCACCGATTGAGGAGATGGTGTGTGAGAGGCAATTTGTCCATGATCAAATGTGATATGGTCAGTTGCTCCTAAGTCAATGATCCATGTGTTTTTCTTGGATGAAGTATTTAAAACAGGACCTTTGGTACCTATTGTGGGTATAGAGGCAGATGTTGGAACCAATGTAGCCGAAACCATAGGACTTACAAGATCTGATTCGAAAGATATGTTGAGTGATTTGCTCCTATTCTTGTGGTGAGCTTTGGAATGGTCCCACCAATCAGGGTACCCAATCAATTCGTAACAGCTAGCATGGGTATGTTTGTCTCCTCCACAGTGGGTGCACTTATTCTCCGGACGATATCTTGATGCCTTATTCTGAGAAGAGCCACCAATAGAATTTTAGGGCCCCCTTTGACGTTGAGTTACCATGATAGAATCTTCTTCAGCACCAATCATGGTCATTCTCTGTTGAGCTTCACGACTAACAAAAGCAAAGGTTTGATCAAGGTCTAATTGAGGATCTTTGCGTAGGATTTCCCCCTGGACTTGATCAAACTCAAGGTCAAGATCGGCAAGAAAAAAGGTGAAAACAAGAAGACGATCCAGTTCTGTCTGACCGTCAGTCACGTCGGCAGCGCAATGCCTGTAGATGGGACTCCGATGGTCAATTTCTTGAAAAGATGCCCTACAGTTGGCTGTAGTATTTATGAACGTGTGCACCGTTTTGTTTAATAGTGAATCCCCATTTGTTGTGATAAAAAAGATAAGTTTCATCGCCACGATCATAGTAGGTATTCTTGACAACGGCCCAGATTTCTTTGGCGGTACTTAACCGAATGAATAGACTCATCAAGTCGGGGGACGTGGAGTCGAATAACTACCTCTTGACGGTACACTATTTGTTGTAGGTGGACGAGAGCTCAAGAGGCTTTGGAGTGTCACCAGTCAGGTAACCCAATTTTTCGCGAGCAGCAAAGCGCATCTCCATGACTTGAGACCATAAGGCATAATTGGTCTGAGTCAGGGTGAGGCCGACAGAGAGCGAGGAGTTGTCACTTCGAATTGTAACGATTTGAGCAGTGGAGGTAGAAGATCCATCGTTGCGCGGAAGCAAGACGTCGCCTATTGCAGCGGAACAATTTGAGGGTAAGATAAAGATATGTGTTGAGGGAGTTTGATAAGAGGATTTGATTTGAGAGTTTAGGATTTGGATTTGAGGAATTTGATTTTGGTTTGTGTTTGAATTTGATGGTATGATTTGTGGGCTTAGAGACAACATATGATTGATTGCTCTGAAACCATGCTAAAATCTGAATATCGTTTGAATACTTTAGGTTAATTGTTTTCTTCTCTATTAGATGATATATATAGCAGTTTACAAGGGTGCTTTACAAGGAAATAGATACAATAATTAATTAGGAGAATATCTCCTAATTATAGAAGTGTGTGTCAACTATATGAAACAATGAAGTAAATCACCTAATTAACTTAGAAAATAAATCTCCTTAATTTAGTAGGTTAACTCATGTGAACATAGGCTACATCACCTACTGTAAGGAAATATTTGAAATAGTATTATATTTGAATTACTCGTTTGGTAAATTTTTTTTTGTTTTCGATTTGCTCTTTATAAATTGAAGATGGAAAAGAAAATTGAGAACAAGGTAAGATGAATCTGTTTTTATTAGCAAACATAACATTAAGGGAAAATGTAATAAGAAAAATTAGGTATTAGACATAATTATCTTTACTAATTAGTATTTGAGACAAACAGTATTTCTGTTTTGGTTTTAATACCAAGAAATTGAATTTTGTTTTGGATTTGGCCAAAGTGGAGACCCAAATTCGTTGGCCCACCTTACATTAATCACTGAAGGGACAATTATACCCTTTTTATTTAAAAGCCTGACCTAAATTCATTGCTCTATCTTTCTGTCTCTCTCTCTCTGTCTCTCTCTCTCTGTCTCTCTCTCTCTGCAGCAACGACGACCACATCGCCATGATCTGGGATCATCAATCCAAGATCGAGAGGTCGATCTGCGATGGAATTCTCAAGCTGCTTGACCCGTTGCTCATCCCTTTGACATTCACTGGCGACTCCAAGGTCTTCTAGCTCAAGATGAAAGACATTGTGATTGCTATCTTGCTGAGTTCAAGATTGATTGACTTTCGGCTCATCCTTTCGAATAACAAAGATTAGAACATCCAAGGTTCCAATCTCCAGTTTCCGTGTAATGTTTTTTTGTTAATTGCTCAGATCTTGTGATATTATTTTCATATCAGACTTCACATCAATGTCAAGCCCTGATAATCTTATGACTTGTGTTTTTCTCTCTCTTTGTGAAGCTTATGAAATTTGTTATTTTAAGAAATATTGAACTGATATGGATGCACATTTAACTAGTGATGTTACTTTTGTATAATTTTTTATTTCTATAGAATTTCAGTCTCGTTTATGGTTGGTGTTTTCTATCCCTTCCGCATGTTCACCTCACACCTTTTAATGAGATTATCCTGTTCTTTAGCCAGTAATGGCTAGTCATTGCTCTGATAAGTAGGGCTCTTAAAGTGTATCTTCGGGTACAGTTATATATGAACTATCACTTCTTCTTCCAATTTGCTGTCATTTCTTTTAAGTGAAAGTGGCTTCTCAATTGGTCATTTGTTTCTATGAATTGCTTATTAATTTTGTATGTAACCTTCATGTTAGATTTTGCACGTTAGAATTTTCAAGGCTTGTCTTGGAGAAAGATGATTGTTGATATCTGTAGCATCAACAAGGTAGTACTGAAATGAAGCTGTTTGTAGGGAGTCTATTTTCCAGTTTTCGTGTAATGTTTTTTTTGTTAGTCGCTCAGTTCTTGTGATATTAATTTCATATCAGACTTCACATCAATGTTTTGATCTATTGTTTAAATCTCCACCTTGCATCCTTACTATTTTAGTCGTTGATATCTATTGTCAATGGTATTGCAAAACTTTTTGGTGCATGGGTTTGAACTTTTTGATTTGGAAATGGTATTGCAAAACTACATTGTACAGGTTCTGCATTGTAGTTTTACACAAACTGCATTGCAGTTTTGGAAACTGTATTTCAGTTTTCATTTAATTACAAATTGATTTTTGTTCTTTCCTTGGCCTTCAACCTCACCAATTTGAAGAGTAGAGGCTACCCAGATGAGGAATTGAGTGAGCAAGAGAAGAGTAGAACTACCCAAGAGCAAGGGAACTCAAAATTGAACTTTCGGAAACTGCATTGTAGTTTTCATTTAATTACAATTGGATTTTTCCCAAATTGATTATTCTTTTCTTCGCCAAATTGATTATTTTTTTTCTTTGCCCAAATTGTTTCTTCACTCTTTACAACTTATTCTTTCCTTTGCCAAGGCCAAAATGTGTGCTCTCTCTGATCCTCTCCACTCCACGCCACACCATCTCTCTCATATTACAAAGTACTTGGAATTTCAAGCCATGAAATGATTGCAAGAAGAAACAAAGCAAATCAGAAGGTGAATCCCTAATTTGTCAATGCTATAAACTGCATTGACAAACTGCATAAACTGCATCTGTTTTGTGGCTCGATTTTGTGGCGCGATCTTGTGGCTCAGTTTTGTGGCTCGATTTTTTTTGCCTCCTCTGTTATAAACTGCATCTGTTTGTTGGAGTGTTGGCAGAAACTGCATTGCAGTTTCTGGTTTCATAAAGGCAATGTTACAACTGCTCATGGAGTTAAATGTGTTGATATTAGTTTTAGTACTTTTAACGTGGTTTCCTTTTGGTTTCTATTCTATTTGTTTTGCCTCCACTGTTATAAACTGCATCTGTTTGTTGGAGTGTTGGCAGAAACTGCAGGTTTCATAAAGGCAATGTAACAACTGCTGATGGAGTTAAATGTGTTTTGATATTAGTTTTAGTACTTTTAACGTGGTTTCCTTTTGGTTTCTATTCGATTTGTTTTGCCTCCTCTGTTATAAACTGCATCTGTTTGTTGGAGTGTTGGCAGAAACTGCATTGCAGTTTCTGGTTTCATAAAGGCAATGTTACAACTGCTCATGGAGTTAAATGTGTTTTTATCTAAGTTTTAGTACTTTGAACATGGTTTTCTTTTGGTTTCTATTCAAATTTAAGGGTATGTTATCACATAAAGTGCAATGTTGTTTCTGTTATTTCAGTTTTTGACTATAAACTGCAGTGCAGTTTCTTGTTTCATAATTCGATTTCATACTCATAATTCGATTGCAGCTGGAGTTGTGCTTCCACCAATTACAAAGAGGCCAGCCGGAAGACCACCAACAAAGAGGATCAAAGTTTTTGGTGAATTTAAAAGGCCATTGAAATGCAGTCGGTGCAGTGTTGCTGGGCACAATAGGAAGACTTGCAAGGCTATTATATGAACACTCCTTCTCATTTGACAATTTTTTATTTTAGATATGGTTTAGCGAATGTATAGTCAGTTTCTGCGTTGCACTTTTTGCAAAAACTGTATTGCAGTTTTAGTTGCTTGTAATTGGCTACACAGCTTCTAATTGGATATTGTGATTCTTTTTTGAAGTTAATGAAAATTATACAATTGTTTAATGAGTGGATATTCGTTTTCGACTGCCATTCAATGCTTGTTTTCAGATTTTGAGCAGATTTTGTTGCAGAAACTGCATTGCAGTTTCTGTTTATTATAGGGTTGTTGGATGTCCTTTTGGTAAAATTAGGTGGCTTTGGTTTTATATTAATTAAGCAAAATTAATTATCTTTCTTCCAAATTAGTTAAGTTTTTTATGGGTTAAAACTAAAGAGCATGTATTTGACAGTAAAGCACAATGGCACATGTAGTAATTTTAGGGTTGTTGGATGTCCTTTTGGTAAAATTAGGTGGCTTTGGTTTTATATTAATTAAGCAAAATTAATTATCTTTCTTCTAAATTAGTTAAGTTTTTTATGGGTTAAAACTAAAGACCCCTTTAAATTATGACTGTCGTGGGCTTGGATTCAAAATTTTGAAACTTTTAATAAAGTTATGGTGGCGAAGCAAGCATGGAGTCTCTTGGAGAATCCCAACTCTTTAGCCGACCGTATTATGAATGCAAGATATTTCCCTACGGGGGATTTCTTATGCGCAGAGGTGAGGAATTGCCCTTCCTTAGTTTGGCGAGCTATAGTTTGGGGTAGACAATCATTGATCAAGGTCTGGTGTGGAGAGTTATTGACGGGCAGTCTATGTTTTAGTGCTATCAATTTTAGAGGGAGATGTTACCTGAATGACTTCCTCATCAGGCGATTGGTGTGGTACTAGAGCAGAAGGCGGTGGAGCGAGCAAAATCTCGTAAAACAGTTCAATTCCCTCATCCTGATTTTGGTATCGTGGAGTGTTTGATTCTAGATTCTTCTCATGTGCTGCTAAAAAATATATGTCGTGTTCCCGAAACACGACATCCATGGAAGTATATACTTTCTGACTAGGAGAGTGATAACATCGGTAGCATTTCTGATGAGGATCATAGCCAATGAAAACACACTTTTTTGCTCGGGGATCTAATTTGCTGCATTGGTGATCATGTAAATGTACAAATACGACATAGCCGAAAAACCCTAGTACAAGTTTGGGGGTGGGAGGTATTTGGAAATGGTGGTGAAATGTTTGAAGTGGTGTTTGGGAAACCCAAGTCATGCGTGTGCAATCATCTATAAATGTGACAAATCATCGAGCTCTTGGCAGGGTGACAATTTATCAGATCTTCAAACATTAGAATGAACAAGAGAAAACCAAACCAAACTTTTATTTGAACTTCAGGGAAAGGGAATGGCTCTTGGCCAGTTCACAAATTTCACACTTAAAACTTGAAATATATAAATTGGTGAATAAGAATGGAAATAACGTCTATAAATATCTAAATGTAGCATGTCCAAGACGCCTATGCCATAACCATACTTCGTCAGTTTGTTTCTCAACACTAGCTCCCCCAATCTTGAAAGGTTGACCAACTTTGGCTCCACTGTCAGGCACCAAGTCCATGTAGTAAAGTTCCCCCCTCATAGTACCACAACCAATCGCCTTGCTACTAAGAATGTCCTGAAAAATACAATGTGTTGTTCAAAAGGTTATAGTGCAATCTAAAGCCATAGTAATTTGGGCAACAGACAATAGATTATGGTGTAGAGATAGAATAATCAACACATAATCCAAATTGAGGGAGTTAGGGAAAGAAAGAGAACCCCTTCAATCACAAAGGAGGGAGTACCTTTAGCATTAGACACCACCGATTGAGGAGATGGTGTGTGAGAGGCAATTTGTCCATGATCAAATGTGATATGGTCAGTTGCTCCTAAGTCAATGATCCATGTGTTTTTCTTGGATGAAGTATTTAAAACATGACCTTTGGTACCTATTGTGGCTATAGAGGCAGATGTTGGAACCAATGTAGCCGAAACCATACGACTTACAAGATCTGATTCGAAAGATATGTTGAGTGATTTGCTCCTATTCTTGTGGTGAGCTTTGGAATGGTCCCACCAATCAGGGTACCCAATCAATTTGTAACAGCTAGCATGGGTATGTTTGTCTCCTCCACAGTGGGTGCACTTATTCTCCGGACGATATCTTGATGCCTTATTCTGAGAAGAGCCACCAATAGAATTTTAGGGCCCCCTTTGACGTTGAGTTACCATGATAGAATCTTCTTCAGCACCAATCATGGTCATTCTCTGTTGAGCTTCACGACTAACAAAAGCAAAGGTTTGATCAAGGTCTAATTGAGGATCTTTGCGTAGGATTTCCCCCTGGACTTGATCAAACTCAGGGTCAAGATCGGCAAGAAAAAAGGTGAACACGAAGACGATCCAGTTCTGTCTGACGGTCAGTCACGTCGGCAGCGCAATGCCTGTAGATGGGACTCCGATGGTCAATTTCTTGAAAAGATGCCCTGCAGTTGGCTGTAGTATTTATGAACGGGTGCACCGTTTTGTTTAATAGTGAATCCCCATTTGTTGTGATAAAAAAGATAAGTTTCATCGCCACGATCATAGTAGGTATTCTTGACAACGGCCCAGATTTCTTTGGCGGTACTTAACCGAATGAAAAGACTCATCAAGTCGGGGGACGTGGAGTCGAATAACTACCTCTTGACGGTACACTATTTGTTGTAGGTGGACGAGAGCTCAAGAGGCTTTGGAGTGTCACCAGTTAGGTAACCCAATTTTTCGCGAGCAGCAATGCGCATCTCCATGACTTGAGACCATAAGGCATAATTGGTCTCAGTCAGGGTGAGGCCGACAGAGAGCGAGGAGTTGTCACTTTGAATTGTAACGATTTGAGCAGTGGAGGTAGAAGATCCATCGTTGCGCGGAAGCAAGACGTCGCCTATTGCAGCGGAACAATTTGAGGGTAAGATAAAGATATGTGTTGAGGGAGTTTGATAAGAGGATTTGATTTGAGAGTTTAGGATTTGGATTTGAGGAATTTGATTTTGGTTTGTGTTTGAATTTGATGGTATGATTTGTGGGCTTAGAGACAACATATGATTGATTGCTCTGAAACCATGCTAAAATCTGAATATCGTTTGAATACTTTAGGTTAATTGTTTTCTTCTCTATTAGATGGTATATATAGCAGTTTACAAGGGTGCTTTACAAGGAAATAGATACAATAATTAATTAGGAGAATATCTCCTAATTATACAAGTGTGTGTCAACTATATGAAACAATGAAGTAAATCACCTAATTAACTTAGAAAATAAATCTCCTTAATTTAGTAGGTTAACTCATGTGAACATAGGCTACATCACCTACTGTAAGGAAATATTTGAAATAGTATTATATTTGAATTACTCGTTTGGTAAATTTTTTTTGTTTTCGATTTGCTCTTTATAAATTGAAGATGGAAAAGAAAATTGAGAACAAGGTAAGATGAATTTGTTTTTATTAGCAAACATAACGTTAAGGTGAAATGCAATATAACTACTATATAAACATAGCAAAATCTGACTACATTTAAAATAAATAAAAAAAGGAAAACATGTTTAAAAGCTTTCCTTGTTTTGTTACCCGCTTATCCCTACCCTCCCTATATATTTCTTCTCCACGGACTCTTCTTCCCCAACATTCCACAAAGCAGAAATATACACATTTGTTACACTTACACACATAGTTGCTAGAGATGTCTAGGTTTTCGTTCTTCGGTTTCTTCCTTCTAGTTCTTGTTTTCTCAGGTTTGTTGGCTGATCCTTTGTCAGTATTTTAAGTGCTTTCCATTTTTATTTTTATTTATTTTTTCTTTTGGGTTATAACATTACTTCTTCTTCATTCACAATGCAACAGATTTTACCTCTTTGTTTTAAGTGGAACATGTAGCAACTTAATTAAAACTTTAGTGGTACACCACTTATCCTTATTCGCATCCATCACAAACTCTCACTTTTCACCTCTCATCAAGGGGGAGGGGGTTTTCTCACACACCTACACACACTGTCAAGGTGCCATGGAGATTCGAACCTGAGACCACACATCTACAAATCAATGCTATTTTTCACTAAACTAGGCCCCATTGGCAGCAAGTCCTTCATACTTAACCCATCAAATTTTTGCCGCTTAAGCGTGGCTTGAGTCATAAAAAGCATGCAAACTATCTTTTAATTGCCTTTGCATATAACACTTTATTATATACCTCATTGTTCGGCACCCAGGAAGAGGAAGATTGAAAACACACCAAAAAAACATATAGTCATTCTGTTCTATGATGCCTTGTAAATTGAATAGAATTGCTTTAGATATACTCTGCGGGAAGAAAAAAAAGATTGTTCACTTATAAATTTGATGATTTTGCAGTTGCCTTGAACAACCAAAACGTGCTTCAAGCTTATGCACAAAAGAGATGTGATGAGCAGCTGTATGCAAGCGGGTGTACTTTATCAGACTGCGGGAAGAAGTGCTGGGAGAAACACCATGATCCTGGATATAAATGCATTGCCAATGTTGCTCAAACTGATTATGCTTGTTATTGCATGTTCAACTGTTAGTGATTTGTTCAACGTATAATCGTCTTCACATGAAAAAGAGCAAATAAATTGCTCGATATTATGCCCGATGGAATAATTTGAATATTATTATCAAATAAAAAGCAATTGGCCAAAATCGATCTTTATATATAGCAATGTTTAGTTTTTAGAGTGAGTCCTTTTTTTTTTTTACAGAGAGGCTGCTCAACTGAGTACATGCAAGCTCTATATGTTATTCTCTAATATCTAAGTTTTGGTGTTATATGAATGAATGTCTTGGATGAGTTTGCTAGTTTTGGTGTTGAATGAAACCAAACAATAGGTAGGCATTAATCCGGCCGAACCGACTAAACTGGTCGTATTGCTAATGGGATGACTCCCTTCACAATCTTTGTCCTTTGTACTCGTTTCTCCATTTGATCTAATAAATTTATGTTGTCTTTTATCAAAAAATCAGAATGTCCTATTTGAATGTCCGCAAAGGCTTTTGTGGCAATCTTTTTATAAAACATTTAAAACTTCAATAAGTCTAATTACATATAAAAATTATTTTGAAACTCATATGATATTTAAAGATATATTGATGTGGGAGATGAAATAAGGTATAGTAAATGATGATAACCGATAAGAAAATGCCAATATATTTGATCATTTAGTTTAGGCGGTTTCAAAAACAAAAACAAAATTCTATTTGATCATTAAAGTATATGCAAAGAGGGAGGAAATTTTGTTTTAAAACGTTCCATTTTTATTAATTATTTCATATGGGCTATTTACTCAAATGGTCCTCAAACTTAAACTATATTTTCATTTTGGTCCCTCAATTAAATTATTCGTTCAAATGATCCATCAACTCTATATTATTAGGCAAACTGGTCCTACCGTGTAAGTACATGCATGCTCTATATGTTATTCTCTTATATCATAATTAAGTTTTTGTGTTATATGAATGAATGTCTTGGATGAGTTTGCTAGTTTTAGTGTTGTAATAATACTTTTCCACACTCTGAGTAGACATCTAGGGCCCCATTCCTCAGATAACACTATTTAAGGGATCTTTCAACTGAAGGGGACTATATATGTAATACAAAAATTCTCCTATGCGGATATCTGGATGTTATTATTATGCATAAACAATGTATTTTCTACTACCTCTCCTTACTTTTCTCCTTGTTTACAGTATCATCCTTGTATAATTAGAGAATATCTCCTAATTATACAAGGATTGTCAACTATATTGAAAATGAAATAAATTACGTAATTAACTTAGGAAATAAATCTCCTTGACTCGTTAATTTAACTCGCTCAACAAGATGAATTTGTTTTCATTAGCAAACATAACATTACAGAGCAAAATGTAATATAACTACTATGTAAACAGAGCAAAATTTGAATACATTAGAAAAAGAGAAAGAAAGAGAAAAAAGGTAAACATGTTTAAAAACTTTCCTTGTTTTGTGATTACCCACCCTCCCTATATATCCTCGTCCATAGACTCTCGTGTTCAACATTCCACAAAGTAAAATACAGATATTAGCAAACACATAATGCTAAAGATGGCCAGGTTTTCCAGCTTCCATTTCTTCCTCCTCCTTGTTGTTTTCTCAGGTATTGTTGTTGACTTATATCCTTTGTCATCATATTGTTTTTGGTGTTTTTCATTTTTTTTTTCTTTTAGTATGCTGGAGGTTTCTAGACTTTATTTATAAAATTCATGATGATTTTGCAGTTGCTTTGAATCACCAAAACGTGCGTCAAGCTTATTTACAGAAGAGATGCGAAGAACAGCTGTATCCAATCGGCTGTACATTAACAGACTGCGGGGAAAAGTGCTGGAATAAACACCATGATGCTGGACATGAATGCATTGCCAATGTTGCTGGCACTGACTATGCTTGTTATTGCTTCTTGTTTGGGCCTAAATTTAGCACGCCAAAAAAGTTCAAAAACAGGCCCATGGTGAAGTTACTTGCCCAGCTCAAGAAAGACCAAACATGGAAGCTGTCATTAAGGCTTCAAGGATCAACCCACAATTTTTGATTGGGCTCAAACCCAAGAGATTAAAAACACACCCACGTGGCTACCTCAGCTTTGGAAAGTCAGCAGTTCCAACTAAAGTTTTTATATGAGAAGAGGCGTCTCTGAAACACTGCCAACAGAAGATCAAAAGCCCATCTGTATTCAGAGATTTTGCTCCAAAGCAATACACCATCTTCCAAGGAATTCACGGGTCACGCTTTCAAAAGCAAGAAACAGGGAGTTGTTCAGAAAATACAAAAGAAAAACCAAACCGCCATAAAATCAGCCCACACAAACGATGGCATTGAAATAGAAAGCTGCCACCCAGGAAACCAGGGAAGGGATTGCTTTAGGAGGTGACTACTGAGAGCCTATCTGCCATGATTGATAAAAATCCTTTCTACTTTACATTTTAGGAGATCTTTTTGCCGCCCATTATTAAAATTAAAACCACCTCCCTAAGAAGGTCTCTTATAAAAACAGAAGTAGGCAAGAAAGAAAAACACACTCAATTCATCAATCAATCAAAAAAAAAACAACAAGAAGAAAACAACCAAAAGCTCACTTGGATTCCAAGAGAAACCAGCTTTAGATCAGAATTCCAAAGTTCAGACTTAGAAAATAAGTCTTCTAAAACGAGATTTCTCGTTACAAATTTGGTTCAGCAAAAGCCAAAACAAGCAGAGTTTGAGTTTTCACAAACGTGGAGACCTCAGCGAACCCATGAAGAGTCCTGCTCAAGCAGAACAACGCTCGTAGTGCAATCTCTAGCCCATCAAACCCTCGAGAATAGCCACTTCTGTCCCCTTCAAACTGAAGAAGCTGCAGTTCTGCCCATTCAAAGGCCTCACGAAGCGTGAAGTAAACATAAAGCTCTGCCAAAATTGAACTTTGGTATCGATTTATAGGTCAGCCTAGCATCTGAAGTCACGAAGCAAGTACGGACCGGCCCAGGCGCGTCCAGTCCAGCGCCAAAGTAGAACCTTCCATCCAAACAGAAACGGAGTTCCGGCCATCTTTTGACCTTCCTAACGTCGATATACCTATTTATTGTTTTGTAAAAGGCAGTTCTGCCTAAAACAGTCCAACTTCTATCAAATATTTCTGGCCAGAACAGCCATTTGATACTGAGATAAATTATGAAAGTCCTCACCAGTCTGAGGCAAGAAAAGAGCTTACTTGGGAGATATTCCTCACTCAAATTCACAGTCATTTGTTTTA
Source organism: Prunus dulcis (assembly GCF_902201215.1). NCBI lineage: Eukaryota > Viridiplantae > Streptophyta > Magnoliopsida > Rosales > Rosaceae > Prunus > Prunus dulcis. The sequence goes on along the minus strand of NC_047656.1, from coordinate 10,635,793 downwards.
GAAGTCAGTAACTTGGGGCGCAAGTTATCCACTCTAAAAAGAAGTCCGCTAGGATTTACATTGCTAGCAGTGGCACGTTCGCACACCAAAGAAAGCTGACTTGTTGACCAACACATGGTCTCCAAGCCAGTGGGGAACTTCGCCCTTCCATCCCAGGAGTAAAATAGCTAACATGAGTTAGGTCTGTTGACTAAGAGAGTGAGTTCACCCTTTTGCACTCAAGTTCGAGTCTCCTTTTGTCTTCTACGGTAAGTAAGAGTTATTTCTGTCAATTCAATTGGGGAAAACTAGGGATTCATTTCGATAGAGTGATTCCAAATCTAGAAATTGATATGACATTATAAGATTAAATAATTGTCTGTTTAGATTACCACAATCTATGTATGTCAAGATTTGAATAACAAAGGAAGAGAAGAAAACAAATGGGTTCCAAATGACTTCCTGCATGTAGTAATTTCAAATTCATTCTAAATGTGTACTACACAACTAGTTATTTAAAAGAAATTCAAACTAACTTTTTTTTAGGGTGCTGTTAAACCTAAAATTAACTGAGTACACCATAATACCAAATTATTTATTGAATTAGTAATTTATCCTAATATATAATGACCATAAATAAAATTTTGAGTTGTGAAACAAATGTAATTTTAATAAGTACACCATATTACCATATTCAACCCTAATCAAACGTAAACGAAAAATCCTACTTCCAAAAGGTTTCTCATTCTCCGAGGCCATCTGTTGTTTATTCATTGAGCGATGATGGTGGTGATTAAAAGACTACAACACCATGTTACAAATGTGCTAAAAGGTTTCTCGCATCTGCCTGAAGTGAAATGTGGAACCTACAATCCATAAGTTTTGATTAGCCAGAAGCGCCAATCGGCAAGCTTTTAGTTGCAGTACTTCGTATGCAATTCCGTTAATTAGGGCAATCTATTAGGGTGTGGAGAGTTAGTGATGGGCAATCTATTAGGGTGTTTCGAGATCAATGGATCCCTAAACCTTTTACTTTCAAGCCTTTCCTCAACAATGGGCTTCCTCAACATGCAACAGTCTCGAATTTGATAATGCCTACTATGGCTGGGATATATCTTTAATTGATAAGGTTTTTTGTGAGGAGGATAAGGAGGCCATTTTGAGTATACCACTTTCTTCACTAGTTCAGAGAAGTGATAGATAGTTTTGATTTTTGAAAAGAATGGTGAGTATTCCGTGAAACCGGGGTTATCGAATTGCCTTGTGGTAGAGCAATTTATGTGATCAAGGGGAAAGGAGTTCATCAGATATAGGAGCTCATATGGCGTTTTGGAAGAGATTGTGGAGGTTGGAAATTCCGAATAAAATAAAGTTATTTTTGTGGCGTACTGCGTCTGATATCATTCCGATTGCAGTTAACTTATTTACAAGGAAAGTGATTCCTTCCCCGCTTTCCTCCAGGTGCGGTACGGAAGGGGAGTCTACTATGCATGCTCTCTGGCAGTGCAATGGTAATAACCAATTTTGGCCTTTTTTTCGTTTTGGGATAGGGTGAAGGTGGCGGGTGGCTCTTTTGCATATTCTTTTGGAAAGGGCTGCCAATGTTTCAGTTCTATCAGTTTCAGGGGGGAGATGTTACCTGAATGACTTTCTCAGCAGGTGATTGGTACGGTACTAGAGCTGGAGGAGCTGGAGTGGACAAAATCTCATAAAATAGTTCAATTTCCTCCTCTCGATTTTGGCAGCGTGGAGTATTTGACTCCAGATTCTCCTCTTATGCTGCGGAAAAGTATATATCGTGTTCCCGGAACACGACATCTATGGAAGTATATACCTTTTGACTTGAAGGGTGATAACATCGGTAACCTTTTTGATGAGGAGCATAGCCAATGAAAACACACTTCTTTGCTCGGGGATCTAATTTGCTTCGTTAGTAATTTGGGCAACATACAATAGATTATGGTGCAGGGATAAAATAATGAACACATAATCCTAATTGAGGGAGTCAGGGAGAGAAAAAGAACCCCTCCAATCACAAGGGAGGGAGTACCATTAGCATTAGACACCACCGATTGAGGAGATGGTGTGTGAGAGGCAATTTGTCCATGATCAAATGTGATATGGTCAGTTGCTCCTAAGTCAATGATCCATGTGTTTTTCTTGGATGAAGTATTTAAAACATGACCTTTGGTACCTATTGTGGCTATAGAGGCAGATGTGGGAACCAATGTAGCCGAAACCATAGGACTTACAAGATCTGATTCGAAAGATATGTTGAGTGATTTGCTCCTATTCTTGTGGTGAGCTTTGGAATGGTCCCACCAGTCAGGGTACCCAATCAATTCGTAACAGCTAGCATGGGTATGTTTGTCTCCTCCACAGTGGGTGCACTTATTCTCCGGACGATATCTTGATGCCTTATTCTGAGAAGAGCCACCAATAGAATTTTGGGGCCCCCTTTGACGTTGAGTTACCATGATAGAATCTTCTTGAGCACCAATCATGGTCATTCTCTGTTGAGCTTCACGACTAACAAAAGCAAAGGTTTCATCAAGGTCTAATTGAGGATCTTTGCGTAGGATTTCCCCCTGGACTTGATCAAACTCAGGGTCAAGATCGGCAAGAAAAAAGGTGAACACGAAGACGATCCAGTTCTGTCTGATGGTCAGTCACGTAGGCAGTGCAATGCCTGTAGATGGGACTATGATGGTCAATTTCTTGAAAAGAAGTCCTGCAGTTGGCTGTAGTATTTATGAATAGGTGCACCGTTTTGTTTAATAGTGAATCCCCATTTGTTGTGATAAAAAAGATAAGTTTCATCGCCACGATCATAGTAGGTATTCTTGACAACGGCCTAGATTTATTTGGCGGTACTTAACCGAATGAAAAGACTCATCAAGTCGGGGGACGTGGAGTCGAATAACTACCTCTTGACGGTACACTATTTGTTGTAGGTGGACGAGAGCCCAAGAGGCTTTGGAGTGTCACCAATTAGGTAACCCAATTTTTCGCGAGCAGCCATGCGCATTTCCATGACTTGAGACCATAAGGCATAATTGGTCTCAGTCAGGGTGAGGCCAACAAAGAGCGAGGAGTTGTCACTTTGAATTGTAACGATTTGAGCAGTGGGGGTAGAAGATCCATCGTTGCGCGGAAGCAAGACGTCGCCTATTGCAGCGGAACAATTTGAGGGTAAGATAAAGATATGTGTTGAGGGAGTTTGATAAGAGGATTTGATTTGAGAGTTTAGGATTTGGATTTGAGGAATTTGATTTTGGTTTGTGTTTGAATTTGATGGTATGATTTGTGGGCTTAGAGACAACATATGATTGATTGCTCTGAAACCATCCTAAAATCTGAATATCGTTTGAATACTTTAGGTTAATTGTTTTCTTCTCTATTAGATGATATATATAGCAGTTTACAAGGGTGCTTTACAAGGAAATAGATACAATAATTAATTAGGAGAATATCTCCTAATTATAGAAGTGTGTGTCAACTATATGAAACAATGAAGTAAATCACCTAATTAACTTAGAAAATAAATCTCCTTAATTTAGTAGGTTAACTCATGTGAACATAGGCTACATCACCTACTGTAAGGAAATATTTGAAATAGTATTATATTTGAATTACTCGTTTGGTAAATTTTTTTTGTTTTCGATTTGCTCTTTATAAATTGAAGATGGAAAAGAAAATTGAGAACAAGGTAAGATGAATTTGTTTTTATTAGCAAACATAACGTTAAGGTAAAATGTAATATAACTGCTATATAAACATAGCAAAATCTGACTACATTTAAAATAAATAAAAAAAGGAAAACATGTTTAAAAGCTTTCCTTGTTTTGTTACCCGCTTATCCCTACCCTCCCTATATATTTCTTCTCCACGGACTCTTCTTCCCCAACATTCCACAAAGCAGAAATATACACATTTGTTACACTTACACACATAGTTGCTAGTTGCTAGAGATGTCTAGGTTTTCGTTCTTCGGTTTCTTCCTTCTAGTTCTTGTTTTCTCAGGTTTGTTGGCTGATCCTTTGTCAGTATTTTAAGTGCTTTCCATTTTTATTTTTATTTATTTTTTCTTTTGGGTTATAACATTACTTCTTCTTCATTCACAATGCAACAGATTTTACCTCTTTGTTTTAAGTGGAACATGTAGCAACTTAATTAAAACTTTAGTGGTACACCACTTATCCTTATTCGCATCCATCACAAACTCTCACTTTTCACCTCTCATCAAGGGGGAGGGGGGGTTTTCTCACACACCTACACACACTGTCAAGGTGCCATGGAGATTCGAACCTGAGACCACACATCTACAAATCAATGCTATTTTTCACTAAACTAGGCCCCATTGGCAGCAAGTCCTTCATACTTAACCCATCAAATTTTTGCTGCTTAAGTGTGGCTTGAGTCATAAAAAGCATGCAAACTATCTTTTAATTGCCTTTGCATATAACACTTTATTATATACCTCATTGTTCGGCACCCAGGAAGAGGAAGATTGAAAACACACCAAAAAAACATAGTCATTCTGTCCTATGATGCCTTGTAAATTGAATAGAATTGCTTTAGATATACTCTGCGGGAAAGAAAAAAAAGATTGTTCACTTATAAATTTGATGATTTTGCAGTTGCCTTGAACAACCAAAACGTGCTTCAAGCTTATGCACAAAAGAGATGTGATGAGCAGCTGTATGCAAGCGGGTGTACTTTATCAGACTGCGGGAAGAAGTGCTGGGAGAAACACCATGATCCTGGATATAAATGCATTGCCAATGTTGCTCAAACTGATTATGCTTGTTATTGCATGTTCAACTGTTAGTGATTTGTTCAACGTATAATCGTCTTCACATGAAAAAGAGCAAATAAATTGCTCGATATTATGCCCGATGGAATAATTTGAATATTATTATCAAATAAAAAGCAATTGGCCAAAATCGATCTTTATATATAGCAATGTTTAGTTTTTAGAGTGAGTCCTTTTTTTTTTTTACAGAGAGGCTGCTCAACTGAGTACATGCAAGCTCTATATGTTATTCTCTAATATCTAAGTTTTGGTGTTATATGAATGAATGTCTTGGATGAGTTTGCTAGTTTTGGTGTTGAATGAAACCAAACAATAGGTAGGCATTAATCCGGCCGAACCGACTAAACTGGTCGTATTGCTAATGGGATGACTCCCTTCACAATCTTTGTCCTTTGTACTCGTTTCTCCATTTGATCTAATAAATTTATGTTGTCTTTTATCAAAAAATCAGAATGTCCTATTTGAATGTCCGCAAAGGCTTTTGTGGCAATCTTTTTATAAAACATTGAAAACTTCAATAAGTCTAATTACATATAAAAATTATTTTGAAACTCATATGATATTTAAAGATATATTGATGTGGGAGATGAAATAAGGTATAGTAAATGATGATAACCGATAAGAAAATGCCAATATATTTGATCATTTAGTTTAGGCGGTTTCAAAAACAAAAACAAAATTCTATTTGATCATTAAAGTATATGTAAAGAGGGAGGAAATTTTGTTTTAAAACGTTCCATTTTTATTAATTATTTCATATGGGCTATTTACTCAAATGGTCCTCAAACTTAAACTCTATTTTCATTTTGGTCCCTCAATTAAATTATTCGTTCAAATGATCCATCAACTCTATATTATTAGTCAAACTGGTCCTACCGTCTAAGTACATCCATGCTCTATATGTTATACTCTTATATCATAATTAAGTTTTGGTGTTATATGAATGAATGTCTTGGATGAGTTTGCTAGTTTTGGTGTTGAATGAAACCAAACAATTACATACCCCATACAAGAAATTTACGAAAGGTAATTATTTTCAAGTGTGATTGTGTCCCGCCCAAATTCATGTTTACTACATTTTCCTCAGGACTGGGTATTAATCCGGCCAAACCGACTAGCTAAGCTGGTCGTATTGCTAATAGGATGACTCCCTTCACAATCTTTGTCATTTATATTCGTTTCTCCTGTTGATCTAATAAATTTCTATTGTCTTTTATCAAAAAATCAGATTGTCCTATTTGAATGTCTAGCGCAATGGCTTTTGTGGCGAACTGTTTATAAAACATTTAAAACTTCCATTTCAATAAGTCTAATAACATATAAAAATTATTTTAAAATATAGATATTAGCTAAAGATGGCCAGGTTTTCCAGCTTCGGTTTCTTCTATTAATCTGATTACATTAATTACCCTCCGTTTCGAGAGAGACTCCGTTTTGAAATAGTTATAACAAAATGTATTTGTTTAATCCTACAATAAGGTGAGATGAATTTGTTTTTATTATTGGAAAATATAACGTTAGAGCTCATCCCCACCCTCCCTATATATACCTTCTTCTCCACAGAGTCTTGTTCCCCAACATTCCACAAAGTAGAAATATACGTACACATTTGTTACACACAGTGCTAGAGATGGCTAGCTTTTCTCTCTTCCGTTTCATCCTCCTTGCTCTTGTTTTCTCAGGTTTGTGGGCTTATTCTCTATCATTTTTTAAGTGCTCTTTTTTTTTTCTTTTTTTGTTTTCTTTTGGGCTATATTGCTGTGTAACTAAATACTATTTTCTAGTCGCGATTCAAACTGCACTGTACAAATTTTACCTCTTTATATTAAAGTGGAATATGTGGCGACTTATAGCTCTAGTGGTTTACCTTAATTCACATCCATCACAAGAGTTCAACGAACTCTCACTCTCTAGTCTACCTCTCATCAAAAGTTTTTTCTTTAAATTAAATTGAACATTGCTTTATTTCATGATGAAAACAAAAAACAAAAAAACTGCTGACTTATTTAAATTTCATAATTTTGCAGTTGCTTTGAACAACCAAAACGTGCCTCAAGCTTATGCACAAGAAAAGATATGCCAAGAGCAGTTGTATCGAAGCGGGTGCGCATTATCGGACTGTTGGGAAAAGTGTTTTAACAAACACCATGATGCTGGACATAGTTGTTGATGCTCAAAATGGCTCGGCCACTATTTGAGTCCAACTTAGTGATTAGAGGTACTAGGTCTTCGGCAGGGAAGAAGGCTGAAGCCCTTGGGTGAAATGGATTGATAAGACCTGCAGAAGGTGAAAAGAGGGGAAGCAACCGTTAAGCTTCGGACACCGGTGTGGTGCCGGCCGAAGGCTCTCCGATGCCTAAGTCAGTTACAGGTAGTAATTCTGGCAGAGTAACAGTGAAAGTAGGGGAATGGTCCCTCTGTTTTACCTGTGTATTGTTCCCTATTTATAGGGAAGTGAAAGTGGGAGCTTTGCACAAAGTTCCAATGTGGGACTTTGTGCAAGCCGTTGTGGTGGCGACACGTGTCTTGAAGATTAGGTTTGGCATTTGAGAGCTTCGGCAGGTGTCTGGCACCTCGGAAGTGTGTCTTCCTTCGGCATGGGAGAAGGCATGGTTGCCTTGGTGCTAGTTGCTTTGTGGCTGGGACTGCTCGGTTCATTATGGTGTAAACAGTAGTCCCCCAAGTTCGCGGTCGAGAAGTAACTTCTGGGTTGGGAACTTGTGAGTTTTGTAGTTGTAACCGAGCATTCCAGCTTCATTGGGAGCCACAGGGCATTCCCTAGTCCCCCAAGTTGGCAAACTAGGAGTTGCGTCAACATATGGTAGCTGGGTACCTAGGTATCTGGGCATGTTGCAGACAAGATGGGAGCTGGGGTCCGTAGGGGAGCCAGGCTTTCAAAGGAGCCGGGTCCGTTGAAATGTTGGAGAGGAACGAATTCTTCCATGATTTGTTCATGGCCCTTGCCGTTCGGCAAGGGTTTAGCTATTTTTGTTTTGAGCTCGGAAGTTAGGCCTTCAAGGGAATTGAATGGCCGGGCCATTTGGGAATTGAAGACTCCACAAGAATGTTTCCATGGCCCTTGCCGTTCGGCAAGGGTCCAGCTCCAATTTTTTTTTTTTTTTTTTTTTTTGGAAAAATGGCCGGGCCATTTTGGGAGTTTAAGACTACAAACAAAATCTTTCATGGCCCTTGCCGTTCGGCAAGGGTCCAGCTCCAAAATTTTTTTTTTTTTTTTTTTTTTTTTTTTTTTTTTTTTTTTTTTTTTTTTTTTTTTTTTTTTTTTTTTTTTTTTTTTTTTTTTTGTTTTTTTTTGTTTTTTTTGTTTTTTTTTTTTGAGCTTGGGAGCTAGGTCTCGAAAATTTTAGGCTTATCCACAAAACATCCTTGGCCCTTGCCGTTCCGCAAGGGCCTAGCTCCATTCTAGTTGTTTTTTTTTGTTGAATGGCCGGGCCATTTTCAGAGAGGTTGGAGGCTTTCGTGTTTGGGCCTTCGGCAAGTAGGAAGGGCTTGAGATGGGCTTCGGCATGGAAAAAGGCTAGGGTTTTGAGAGGGGTATAAAAGTTGGAGGTTGCCTCTTGCCGTTCGGCAAGGCTTCATTCGGCAGTTTTGGTGGATATTGGAATTAAGGAGAGGAAACAACTTGGGAGCTGTGGAACTTGCCGTTCGGCAGGTCCTTGGGGGCACGGTGTTGGGCTTTGGGTTGTGCTGCGGCAGCTAGGGAGTTGCTTCGGCGGGGTGGCGCGGCAGGTGTGTCTTGCCGAGCGGCAGGTGCTGCTGAGGTGTTGTTCGAGGGGGTTGTGGTGCTGCGCAGATTCGAAGAGCAAATTGGGGTGGCTGAGCTTCGGCAAGGCAGCTGGGGTTCGTGGCAGCTGAGCAAGGCACCCGATTTTGAGTTTGAAGACCCTTGCCGTTCGGCAAGGGTGGTTGAGCACTGCAATTGTTTCGAAGGGTGCTGGGCATTTTACTTCGGCAGCTTTGGCAAGGCAACTCAAGGTGAGTTTTTTCGAGTTCCTTCAGTGTGTTTTCGTGGGTTTTTTTGCCGTTCGGCAAGGCTATATTTGTTGTCTTCGGCAAGTGGCCTTATCCGTGGGGTGAGCCCCTAATTTGTTGTGCCCGGGCCTTGCCGTTCGGCAAGCCCATACATGATATGTGTTGTAGAATGGATTTGGGTGTCTTGATAAAATTTGGGCCTTGGCTTTGAACAATTTTGGGTTCATGAAGTAGGCTAGCAAACTTGAAATTTTGGGGGCTTTCATTTTGTGTTTGCACGGGCCTTGCCGTTCGGCAAGTCCCCTAAATTGTCCCAATAATTAAATTTTTCTGTTTGTGTATTTTGAAAGTTGAATTTCAAATGGTGTGTAGGTACAAGGGATTTAGGAGGGAAGATGAAAGGGTGCTAGGGTTTGCTCGTGAATCGAGGCGTGGTACCCTTAGTTGGCTATAAAAAGGAACTTGGGTGGTGAAGGCATCATACTTGGCTTCAGTTGCGGTGAGAAGATTGTGGTGGTGCTTGTGGCTGAGGTGATTTCCGGCGAATCATTTGTGGTGCTACAAACAAGGTTAGACCCTATTTCGCTAGAATTTTTGAATTGAAATGTCTTGTTTTGTATGAACATGTTGAAGGTTAGGAAGAACATGATGAACATGAGCATGAACATGATGAACACTTTGAATATGTATGAACATGTAGAATTCTTGCCTGGCATGAAGATTTGTCAAATTTCTGTTGTTGTGGTTTGATCCTCTCCGCATGTGCATTAGTTTCTTTTTTTTGTTTCTTGCATACTTGTAGATGTCTGAGAGTTCTGATAGAGAGAGTCTCGACCCCCCTGCCTTCGGCGGGGATGATACTGAGAGTGAAGAGCCCAGCCAGTATGTATGTTCTGAAGAGGAGAGTTCAGATACAGAGGGTCTGGTAGAAGGCACAATAGAGAGTAGGATGATATTGTCTGGGGTTGAGAGGGTTGAGCCATCCGAAGATTCTGGGGCAGCTGCATATAGGGAGATGCAGAGGAATTATATAGAGCTAGAGGCCATAGCAACCGGGTTCTAGCCTTGCCGCAAATGCAAGAGGGTTCGAGCAACCAGGCATCACCATCAGGGTCTGTGGGTATAGCCGCGGCTTCGGTTTCAGAAGGTTTAGACATCCGGGTCGGTGTTCCGTTGCCGAGGCGGAATACGCTTACAGAAGCGAAATTGGCCCAGCTGCGGAAAGATTTTGAGGTGCCAGCCTATGTGGGCTTGAGATTACCGACTGAGGCCGATGTAGTCAGATATCCCTCGGATGGCTCCGTGATGATTTTCACAGATATGTATCGGCACGGCTTCAGACTACCGTTTCATCCGTGGGTTCAGATGATGTTGGCCAAGTTGGGGTATGCACCGGGGCAATATAATCCCAACTTCTGGATTCTTCTGCATGGAGTGTACATTGCTTGGTGGTTGGCTAGGCTAGGGGAGCCAACATTTGAGCAGTTCATGTACCTGTACTCAATCTCGAAGCAACAGGGAAATTTTGGCTGGGTACAGGCCAATTGCCGAAAGGCGAAGGAGAGGGGCTATTTCATTGGACACAAGCCCACAACGCAAAAGTCCTGGAGGAACAGGTGGTGCATGGCTTATGGGGACTGGGAGTGTCCTCCAGGGAAGAGAGTTGTCCAGCACATTCCTACCCATTTCCAGTCTATAGGTCCTTGGCCCCATCCCTTAAGATTGTCCATTGCTTGATTGTAGTCTTGGCTCCTATTGTTGGTTGTGTACTTTGTTTGTGCAGGTGTAAATGGCTAAGTAGTTTCTAACTCTTGATGCAGGTTCTGTGAAGTGGGGCCCTATCTCCAAGGAGCAAGAAGACGAGGTCGAGTGGGTGAGGGCGCAGCTATCCGAGACTGAGCGTGAGTGCGGGAACTTGGTCACGCAGAAGAACTTGTTTGAGTCCGGACTGCTGCAAGGAAGTAAGTACCTGGGTTATCTTTTTATTTGTGTGCTGAACCTTTGTGAGTTTGACTAATATAATTGCTTTGTTTGTTTTGGCAGTGGCTGGCATCATAAGGGGAAGCACGAAGGTGGCCGTGGACATTGATGAGGCCGAGATGCAGAAGCGGCTGAGGGAGTCGCGGGCCAAGAAAGCTGAAAAGAGTGCCGAAAAACGACCCAGGGATGATGATGAGGGTCGGGTTGCGGATGTGCTGGGCAAGAGGAAAGCCATAGAGGAGGCGCACCAGCATGTGATGGGCTCGGGGCCGAGACTTCCGCCCTTTGATCTGCAGGCCCCGCCGAAGCTACCCTTCGGCATGGAGGATGTATTCGCCGAGGGGGTAGAGAAGGTTGACTTCGGCAGGCTTCGGCAGCAGAAGAAGGAGGTCAACCTGGCGATGCACCGACAGGAGGTGCCCTTGGTGAACGTCTTCTTGGAAGGCGTGAAGAGCGACCCCGAGGCCCTGGCAAAGACTCCAGCTTCATCCTTCGTGGACCGGGCCCAAAAGACGATCCTCACCTCTGCCTATGTAAGTGTTTAGGCCCTTTCCGAATGTATTTGTGTTGGATTATTTTTGTATCAACTGACTAACATGATTTTGTTTTGGCAGGCCTTTGGCGAGATGTACGTCAGCATGGCCAAGGCTGACAAGGAGATCCAGAGGCTGAAGAGGCGAGATCAGCAGGCCAAGAGCAAAGTGGCGGAGGCAGAGGAGGCCATCCGAGAGAAGAACGCCTTGCTGGCGCAAAAGGCGGCCCTGGCCAAGGAGGTGGCGGCTCGGACCAAGGAGGTGGAGGAGCTGAAGAGGTCGAAGGCCGAGGAGGTGGCTGCTGCCCGAGCCGAGGCGATCGAGTCCTACCGATCCTCAGAGGAGCTGAAGAGTTATATCATGGATCGGCTGGTTGATGAGCAGCTTCGCTGGGAAGACAGGTTGGTGAGGTTCAACCCCTCACTGGATATTAACTTTGACACCAGCGGCGAGCCTCCTGCCCAGACCCCTCCTGCTGATGCTAGCACCCCGACACCTGAGGCGGAGCCGGCTACTGAGGATGCACCGTCGACCGAGTCCTGAAGGCGTTGCCTTCGTCATGTATGATAGTTATTTTGTACTTTAGTTAATTTGTTGAAACATTTTGCCTTGCATGGAGCAAGGTGGTTTATTTTGGTTATGTATGAACCTGTCCTTGCCTGGAGCAAGGCTGTTTTTTTTATTTATGATGAGACTTAGCTTGATATGCATGAAAATAACAAATGTGTTGGTAAAAATAACAATGTGAGTATGAAAATGAGCCAGAGTCGGGCATTTTATTGAAATAGATGCCGAAAGGCATAAGGTACAAGTGGTCTAGGGTCTAGGTACCTTACGTCTACCTTAAAGTAAATAATCAAGACCAAAGTATTGCCTTAGGGTCTAGATATGTTTACTTGTAGTAGTACTTGAGGTGGTCAGCGTTCCACGGGTGAGGCAGCGTCTTGCCTGTTGAGTCGC
>NC_047656.1:10562682-10623435 GCF_902201215.1 Prunus dulcis | reverse complement strand
TATTTCCTCTGTTATTTCGCATTCTCACTAATCTGGTTTATAGGGAAATCTGCGTTATTTCCTAACACAAAAAAGGTATATAAGGGCATGAAAGAGGAAGGACAGCGATAAAGGTGGGGCTTTAGGGAGAAATTCCTTGACTTTTTGGTTTCCTAACAGGTGAGGGGAAGGTTTTTTTTCCCCTTCTATTCTGTTTAATGACTTATCATCTTTCAAGGACCCAAAAGTTCTAGAAAACTTCAAGCTGCAAGCCCATGAACCAAGATGGTATGATTCCTCCGGAAACTTCCACCCAAGTTTCTTCACCTGCATCACAGGCTTGCTGTCGAATGCATCTTTACTGTTGTTCCTTGTTTTACATGGTATTTATAATTACTCTTAACTGTTAATATATATGTTGGTATATGAAATTAAATCTTCAGAACATCTTATATCACAATAATGTGAGGGTTGTCATTTCTCTTCGATTTTCTCAAAACCTTTTCTTCTCTCTCTTTTCGGGAAGTGCATGAAAGGAAAAAGAGGGAGTGAACCAACTCTTCCTTTCTACAAGCGGGCGACATACATCAGTAAAAGAGGGACCTTTGTAGCAGGCAGGCAGGATGGTCCAATTCGATAGTGTATTTTCCAGCTTTACAGATTGAGACGTTGGCTGCAAGGATTGAGAGGGATTTTCTCCAAATCTTCGCAATCCATGGAGAGTCTACCACGAATAGATCTTGTGTGGGTCCTATTATGGAAGATATCAAAGCGTTGCTGAAGCAGGTCACTGAGGATGGATGGTTCGCCTTGCAAAATGTGCCTTACATTTGTGGTCTGTGATTTCTTGGTTTGTAGAGCTACCAGATTGTCTTCCAGATGTTCTGTAATTTTAGTTTTTACGGATCACACAGAGAGACCGGGAGTGCTCTATCAGAGGCAAGGTTCCTCCTTTCGCTAGAGGTTGAGTAGGTAGGCTACTTAAGTAGTCTAATGACCATACACTCATTTGGTGTAAAAATGCTCGCCTAATCCTTGAGGGCATAACCAGATTTTTGTATACTTGTTTTAAGGTAATGATTTTCCCACTCTAATTTTATCCACTTACACTCTTTTTTAGTTATAAAATGGAGTGTAAGTGGATAAAATTGGAGTGGGGAAATCACCACTCTTGTTTTATTCATCCTCATCAATAAATTCTATCGCATTTGTGCCAAAAAAACCACCGAACCAATTATAAATATTTGGGGAGCTTTTTATTTAGGTCAATAAGTATTTTACTATTTGAGCCAATATTCAACTGATTATGCTTGTTATTGCTTCTTCGATTGCAAGTGATTTGTTTCAGTGTTCATCATGTTTAGGCAAAAAAGAGCAAATAAATTTCTCCATTGAAAATTTTGAATATTTTTCTCAAAGAAAAGCAATTGGCCAAAGTCGATCTTTATATATGGAGAGGCACATCAACTCAACTAAGTAGAGATCGATGCATTCTCTGTATGTAAGGGGAAGGAAATGTTGCTCTCTGTCTAAAAATACCTGCTGCCCTTGCCTTTTCTTTTTATATTGGGTGAAAAGGTGAGAGTTGTTTTCTAATGAATCTGCATCGAGCAAAACAATGGCTTCAAAGAACCCATCATCCTCCTGGAGAGAAAAGGAAAAACTAAAACATGCAAATCTCTTCCTTCCACCAATTAATTTGATTCTGCTTTTAGTTTGCTCAAAGTTTCCAAATATCAGAAACAAAAGAGAGGCCTACGACTTTCAAAGTTTCCAAATTTTCTGCTGTGCAGTTAATCTCACACAGAATGCCGAATGCAGCATAAGTGCGGTTAATCAAGTTAAGCAAAACCAGCTTTGCGCTCTTCTAATCAATCCGCACTCGACCCCAATTAAAGCAGCAATATTCACTCAACCTCTTCCCAATTTCAAAAGAAGCAAAGGCATCAACACAAGCATTCTAGAAAAAAAAACGTTCTCGTACAAAACCATCATGATCAATAAATCTTAAAACAATGGTCATTTGCTCTTTGGTAGATGCATTTTTTGCTTCATCAACAAGAATACAATAAGTCAATTCCCCAACTTCCTCATGAATTTTAGTTCCCACTTTGTCAAGGAGAATATGCAACATCTCCTTTTGAATCAATGGTGAGGTATATTTAGCATTTCCCAGGGCATTCTCTAAAACAACTTCAGCAATTTCATCATTCCAATGCGCTGTATATTTTATCAATTCATTGAGTCTATGGATTCATCATGACCTCAAAAAGCACATGTTTGAAATGTAAGCCACCAAACACTCTCAATTGTTGCCTTTAGCCATAACCGATTCTTCCAAAATTTGCTCTTTTGGTTCTTTGTGAATAACTTTCTCAATATGTTGAGATGATTTCATTAAATCATCAGCACATCTTACACAAGTGTTATGTGGTGAAGATGGACCTTTAATGACAGGACCCGAATCAAATTCCGCTTTGGAATTCGAGTCGAACCATGTGCGTGTCCGACATTTGGCAAATGTCGGGCACAAAAGACCTATTTGCCCTTTTTCTTAAAATTTTGACTTTGACTTCTACCGAAATTTCGGCAGAGTCTCCCCTATATTTCGTTCAATCCCAAAACTTACACCTGTCAAAACGAGCATAATTGTCCAAACAACCAACAACCAGCACTTCAATAAACATGCCAAAAGTTCCATTCTCGCTCTAGGGCAATATATCAGAGCAATTTTGATAGTTTACGGATCACTTAATTGTTTTACATACCAACACTTTTGAACCAGAAGGCGCGGAAGTCACGATGGCCCGGTGGTGGATGTCTTGTGCACGCTACAGCCTGGGGGAGCAAAACAGTTGAAAGTGTGAGTGGACCAAAAATAAAGGTTCATAAAATATCTAAGAATATACTAACCCCCATTGTAAAAATAGTGAAATAAATCTAAATACGTATTCTGCATTTAAAGCATACTAAACTCAAGGCATTATATGTAAATCATATTCGAACTCGATAATTCTCGCATAAAAGCAATGAAATCAAATACAGTTGAGTAAAACTGAATATCTAAACTATCTTTGAAACATATTAAAATCAATGCAGTTACATATTTATAGAAATATATGCAATCGCTTTCAAGAGCAATAAAACTTGCATGAAAGCATTGAAATCCAAATTCACATAAAAGCACTGAAATCAAACCTGCAATAAAGCAATGTACTCAAAACTTGAATTAAAGCACTGCAATCAATCAAAACTACCACTCGGATGTACCCCTGTAATTCCGTCAATTCCCCTGGCAGGTCTCGGCGACACAAAGTCTATCCGAGCCGCAAACTGGCAGGATACAGGGGACTATAGTCAGCCTGATCCGCTGGCAGGTCTCGATGACACAAAGTCAACTCGAGCCGCTCTGGCAGGATTCAGGGGACCGTAGTCAGCCTGATCCGCAATCCTGGCAGGTCTCGGGGACACAGAGTCAGCCGAGCCGCAATCCTGGCAGGTCTCGGGACACCAAGTCTGCCGAGCCGCAAATCCTGGCACTCACGGTCCGAGCGTCCCCGAAACTCGTGAGGCAATGTCAAGTGCACTGACAGAACTGTAAATAGACTGGATGTCCGTAGACATCGGTCCAACTGAGGGTAATCACCATAACTGGGTACATGGTGGTTTAAAATACAATATCTTAGAAAAGTCTGCCAAATAACTGTATTTCAGTTAACTGAAATTAAACTGCTATTTTCTCTGATATAAATCTCAACTCTGCTTTCTATTACACTTTCTAGCATGTTCAACTAAGCAGCATAGAAATAAAGGATATTTTACGGCACAAATCATGCTCGGAAAACATTAGATAAAACTTATTCAAAATCAAATAATGAAATTTACTCATATAAACTCATTTATAAAAACTCATTTATATAGACTCAGTTATATAAAATCATTTATGGAAGAAAGTCCACTCACTCCTGGTCCGAGCCCGCTAGACCTCCTGACGGTCTCTCCTGCGGGCCTGTCTGGTCCCGGGTGCCTGGGTAAACCATCATGAATGTTTAATTAATAAAACTGCTCGGTATAACTTTTTAAGTAAAACCCTGCCCCCGACTTCTAGAAGTGCGTGCACTAACTTTAAAGTCATTTTCCTGCCCACTTAGGTATTTCAGATATTTACAATCGTCTGAAAAGACTCGAGACTTCATTAAGCGATAAACTTCCACCTTGGTCGAGACGGAACCCCGTGGGGTCCACGACCTCCAATGACCAATCTGAGAGTTCCTTTAAGTTCCTCACGTTTAAGGAACCATATCCTGCAAGTTTGGTCTGAAACTGACGATCGGATTGACCACGATCGTGAAATCATACAATTTCCAAACCCTAGCCCCAGGGTTCGCGATTTCGGAGTATCCGGGACTCCGATTCACAATCCGTCGAATCCTACACGATTCTGAAATTATTTGGAACAACATATCCGAAATTGAGCGCGATCCAACGGTTCGGTAATATTGAACCCGGAAATCGCACAATATGGAAAATCCGTTCGGGGCTCAAACGGAATCCAAATTGAGATCCGCGAAATCCTACGCGCTCGTGACNNATAAGGGTCGCAACAAGACACAGTGCCACTGCACTACCCTCACCCACGCACCCCAGCACGCGCCGGCAGCGATGGGTGTCTAAAGCGATTTCGGCTCGCCGGAAAAACTCAAAACCAAGGCTCCAAACTTCTATCCTAGGTAAAACACCCCATTTGGAGCCACTTTTGTTCTTGGACATACCCCGAAAAGTGGCCGGAAGTGGTCGAAAACGGAGGCCAAAAATTGGCTGAAACTTCAAGCTCAAAAATCCGATAGCTACGCTACAAATCGATCTAATCCTACCCAACAGGCAGCTAGAACAACTCGAGAGGTTCAAGATCCATACCTGGGTCGACGGAAATGGTGGCCGGAGGAGGGAGATCGACGGCGTTGAAGTTTTGGCGACCTCCCGGCAGTTTTCTGCGTTTTCCGGCCAGCACCGGTCGTTGGCGGCCGGGGGACCGGTCGGCGAAGGGAGAGGACTCGACGGCAGTTCGAATGCCACCAGTCCCGTGGCCGGTGGTGCCTTGAGGCGGCGTCAGTGAGCTCTGGAAGGTGGCGGGGTGGTCTGCGCGCGAGAGGAGAGAGAGGGCTGGGCTGGTTTTATAGATCCAACTTTGAAATATTTACGGTTGTGCCACTGAGACTCTTTTGACCATAACTTTCTCGTTACAACTCCGATTCGAGCCCGCTACATGTCTATGAACTCGTTTCACCGTGCTCTACGCAATGGCGCAAGCGGAATCGTCAAATTCCTTCTCGATCAAAAGTCACCTTTTTCTTAATAAAATATTCCGAGGGCAAAATCGTCCTTTTTCCAGAATAAATTAATTGTAAATTTAGGATTTTTGTTTTGGGTTATTACATTTAACATGTTGCAAAAATGCACATTTCTTTCCATCATTCACTATTTTCCAATTGTTGAACCCATCAGTATTTAGTGAAGACCCATTTGCTGGATTCTTTTTAAACACAAAGCATGGTAAACAATATGTCTTATCTATTCTAGGAGAATACTCTAATTAACCATGAAAATTGTGAGAATCAATAATATTGAAATTGATGTCTTTGTTGCCAAACAAAGTCCTTGGATACTCAAAAAGTTTAGGTTGATAAGGCCCTAATTTGATATAAGTCCTTCGAATCTCATCACACTGATTAATGGGGTGTTCACAAATTGGAATACATTTCCCTGGATCTCATTCTAAAGAACTAGTGTCAAACTGAATTGAAGTATCAATATTAGATATAAAAGGTGTATTCTTAGTATCAACATTAGATGCATAAGATGTATTCTCAGTATCAACATTAGATTCAAAAAGTGTATTCTCATTATCATTACCACTTTTTCTAAAGAAAGAATGAATAGTATTTCCTCTCTTCGCGGGTCTATTATCATCATATATAACATTATATCCTAACAAAAAAATATTATACACTAACAATCATATATATATATATTATATTCTTATAGTGAGAACCAAAAATACATATATAATCAATAAATATAAACAATAACAACTTAATTACTCTGTGAAATAGAACATTTATCAATTGAAATCTTGCATATATAATTATTGTTTTCTCTTTTCTTGTTGTTCTAATAATCCCCAAAATTTAACTCTCAAACCATAAAAATCTAACAATAACAATTCAAATTTAGAATGAAATAAGAAGAAAGAGATAAACCTACCAATATTGAAGAACCCACTGAATGATTTTGAAAAGAAAGATAGCAGATGTTTCAGTGTACTTTTCTCTTTTACTTTGTTTCGAACCCCTCTTCTTTTTGAGGTTTACTGTTGCTGCGATGTTTTTTTTACTGTTTTGAAGCCCTCTTGTTTTTTTGGGGGTTTAATGATATGCTAATATTTCTCCCAATAAACACTCTTAGAGCCTTTTCCACTTTGAGGGGGGAGGAAGCCATTGTTCTTCCTCCCTCTCCCCTCTTCTCGTCCTCCTTTCACCTCTTCTCCCATTTTCAAAGACAAATGGTTTTCTCTATTTGTCTTAGTTTTGTTATGATTTTCATCCAACCATTATAGGCGGCTGTGGTTCAGCATCGGATCTTCAACTGCATTTCGGTGTCGGATCTCCACCACCATCTTTTTTGCAATTTCTTTATGTTTGGAACAAGTTGCAGAGACTCTTTGGGTTCTCTATGTAGTTTTCACCTCTCCTTTTGTAAGAGTTTTTCTTCTCTCATTTGTGAGAGATTTTCATCTCTCCTTTGTGAGAGTTTTATTTGTAATGTTATGGCCTGGTTTTTTCAAGCTTTATCTCTTTTTTATTATTCTAAGTTTGCAATCTTAGTTGGGATGCCTATGCTAGAGTTTCTTCGATCCTGTCTGATCGTTAGTGATGACACATCAAATTGTCTTAATTTTGATATTAGACCGCTCCGTTATTGTAATGGCCCTTTTGTGACTAGTTTGTATTGGCCTTTTTGTGGCTAGTGACTTTTTTGGCTGAATTATGAATGCAATCATAGAATTTCTCCACACAAAAAAATTGATATGCTAATATTTTAATGATTGTTTTGATAAATATAGAGAAACTAATGAAGCAACATGCATGGGCCGAGAAAAAAAATACACTTTTCATATTCTTTTGTCGCCTTATTCCTTTGTATGGGCTGAAAAAAAAAGTGTTGTGTGATGCTAGTGGGCTAATATTTAATTATAGTATATTTATTTATACATTGAAGCTTAAATTGGAAACTTGGCATCGGGCTACAGCCCACTAGAGCCCCTTCTTAGTTCCGTTCTTGGTAGTGCGGCTAAAGATTTGTATAAGTTGAGGGACACCTTTGTAGGGCCCACTCCACATTATATTTCATTAATCCAAACAATTTATGTTTTAGATAATCATTCAAAGATCATCTCTACAAAAAAAAAAAAATTTACTTCAATTCGATATCGTTTGATCACTCAATTGTGTTATTGAAATTTTAGTACTTTCTTAAAGCACTGTGTTTATTGATTTTGTAGGATATAATTGGATATCGAAACGGTTTCCAATTTGTCTAATTTTTTGTAAGGATGATCTATGAATGCAAACTTAAAAAATAGATGGTTTGAATCACTGGAAAAAAAATCCTATGGTACCCTAAAGGATGTCCCTCAAATAAAACTATTTGAGAGATCCCTCAATGGAAGGGGACTGTATGTGTGTGTATATATATATATATATATATACAAATAGCTTCCATTGAGAGATCCCTCAAATAAGCTTATTTGATGGACACCTTTGTAGGGCATACTCCATATTGTATTTTACTCATCCAAACTGTCTATGTTTTAGATAATCATTCAAAGATCATCTCTACAAAAAATCACTTGAATCCAATATCATTTGACCACTCAATTGTGTTATTGAAATTTTAGTACTTTCTTGAAGCACCATGTTCATTGACTTTGTAAGACACAATTAGATGTCGAAACGGTTTCCGATTTGTCTAATTTTTTGCAAGAATGATCTATGAATGTAGACTTCAAAAATAGATAGTTTGGATCATTGGAAAAAAAAAAAATTTGTTGGGTGCCCTAAAGGGTGTACCTCAAATAAAATTATTTGAAGGATTCCTCTCAATAGAAGGGGACTGTATATATATTCTAAATGGGGAAGGTTTGGGTTGGGGATTAAAATACCATCTCCGTCCCTCTCCAAACACCATACCCAAAAAATTCCACGTACCCGTCTCCATACCCCTTTTTTGTCCTTCATACCCAACCCATTAGGGTCGAATCCCCACGAAAACCCTTACACGAGGGAAAAATTGTCATCCCTAGAAAAAATAGATAAGACTCACACCCCAACCAAAATGTTAAATCCTACATGGAATAACATTTTTCTCTCTTGCTGTTATTTTTGGTTGTTTGACCTTGTGATGTTATTTCATTATTTTTTTATTATTATTTAATTTATGTGCCTAGATTGTAATAAACCAATAAACAATATGTAATAAAATAATATTTTAATTTGACATATCGGGTGGAATGTAAAACTCTATGGCCTTTCTTAGGATTTTCTGAAACAAAAAGCTAAGGCTGCGTTTGGTTCATGGGAAAATGAGGCTTGGTGATGGAAAAATTGATTTCTCATGTTTGGTAAGTCCATGCATGGGAAATGGTTGCCTAATACATGGGAAAATAAGAGGGAAAATGTAACTCTCCTCCCCCACTTAGGTTTCATTTGCCCTTCCCATGGAAAAGTTTGGGAAAACAAGCCAGCATTAAATGCACATTTTTCATGACCATTTTGTCCCCGTTAACAATTTAGAATTACAATATAGCATTAAATGTATTCTTTTGTTATTTCATTTCATATGAGTATAATTGAAAAATTAAACAAACTTTATTTTACATTCCTACACAAATTAAATATGGGAAAGAAAATAAAGTGGTATTTTCCAGTTACTTTCCCAATAATATTACCAAACATGCGAAAAGAATCTTCTATTTCCTATCAAATCCATTTTGTGAACCAAATGCAACCTAGAGAAAAATTAACTGTGAAAACTAGAAATAAAGAAAAAAGATAAGCAGTTAATAAGAGAGGGTTGTGTGTGGCTCTTTATTGGCAGGTGGATTGTGAGATGGGAGAGAGGTTGGGTTGTGGTGAGAAAAATTAAGAAGTCTATAATCAGCGTACTGAAGGAGTTGTGTTTTCGTTTTATTTTTCTATTTTTCTAATAGAAATTGACGGTATTAGCAATTGTTAAGTTAAATGATATATGTCAAAATAGGCTAAATTGGTGATTTGCCTATGAACTTGCACTTAACTTATAGACCTCCTATCTTTTTTTTAAAAAATTAAGTATATAAATTTCTTTTTTACCAATTTCCCTCCTACAGCCTAAATCCTCAACATTTCATCCAATTTTCTGTTAAATCATTAAAAATAATAATATTTTTTTGAAAAAAAATAGAAGTAAAAGAGAACAACAAAAAACCTATCTCCGCCCACAGACCCACCCATTCGCACCCCCTCCTCTCTGTTTTTTTTTTTTCCCTCCCCCTCCTTTCTCTCCATGATGCGTCTGCCCATGCCAACTAGCCCCACCCCCAACGCACCTTCCCCCGCCTCTCTCTCTCTCTCTCTCTCTCTCTCTCTCTCTCTATGAGGATTTAGGGTTTTGATCTTAAGTAATTAAAAGTATTTACGCAAGTTCAGAGGTCCAAAGTTCGATACCCCATCTCCTAATATCGCTTGTTATAAAAAAAACCAAGTATTCATATATGAAAAGGAAAAATGAACATTAAAATACACACACAATTTTCAAGTAAGTTTGTACTTGGTTTAAATTTAAAAATTCGGAGATTCTTGTAAGAACTATCTCACAATGCACGTAGGTCATGTGTTTTTCAATTTATTGCACGAATGATCCTTGTAAAACTGAATGGTTCATATTATTGTGGGATCGAGTCGGTGTAATTTGGTTTTCTTTTGTACCTTTTTTCTTTTTTGGGGTATCAATAGCCCAAAGGTTTTTGGGTTTGGGTTGATTTTGAGCCCTAAATCCAAAAATCCAATCACCAAAACCCCCAAAAAGGGCCAGACTCCTCTTCATCCCTGGATATATTTGCAGTCGGGGAACCGCAACCATTCTTCAGGAAGGTTCTATTCTACCCCCCAAATTTACTCGCCACAAATCCAAACCCTAATCCCAATCTCTCTATCTCTCTTACAGAGCAAGAACCATGTCTCACTTTGGTAGGTCTGGCCCTCCTGACATCGCTGACACTTACTCTCTCCTAGTCCTCAACATAACCTTCCGTAAGTCTCTGTCTCTGCTTCTGCCCTGTTTTTATTTTTTGGGATTTAATGGCGGTAATTTGTTGATTTATTTAATTTAAATAGGTACGAGCGCTGATGATCTGTTTCCGCTTTTCGATAAGTATGGCAAAGTTGTCGACATTTTCATCCCCAGAGACCGAAGGTTGGTTGGGATAAAGCTTTTTGTTTTGTGTGTATTTTTTTTCTGTAATATGTTTGTTTCCGGAGAAATTGAGTAGCTTTGTTATGTTTGAAAACAATATTCATCAATGAAGAACTGCCAAGATATTGTTCTTGTTTGTAATTCCATTTAATCCTTATTTTTCTTATTCTCACGGATGCTGAGAAGATATGGGAATTCGACGCTTTTGATCATCTGTGTATTGTGTTCGGAGGAGCAATTGAGCTTCTCTTAAAGTGGAGGACTAGGAACTTGTAGGAAGTGCAAATTTGAATTATGTCCTTTTCCCCTAAGTTTTTGTTGTATATGTTTCAGTAAATTGTTTTTCTATTTGAAGACTGGATTTGGGTATTTATTTTCCTTTTGTGGTTTAGGACTGGCGAGTCTAGGGGTTTTGCTTTTGTGCGATACAAATATGCTGATGAAGCACAGAAAGCGGTTGAAAGGCTCGATGGTATGCACATTTTTATTTTTAGAAGCATTACTGTTATTGTTATTCCTATTATTTTTATCTGGGTTTAATTTGCCTTTTTTAAAAAAGAAATTCGTCTGGGCTTCCTAATTGTCTTGAAAATGTTAAATACTTTTCAGGAAAAGTTGTTGATGGTCGAGAGATAACTGTTCAGTTTGCAAAATATGGGCCAAATGCGGAGAGGATGTAAGTTTATTGTTTTTGGATGTTTCTTATATATTGGATTCATGATAGCTGACGCTGATCTTGAGTACCTGTATGTACCTGAACTATGAACTTCTAATAGGGTCTCCATATGCTTTTGCTACTGTTTGTTAAAACTTAGTCTATTTACTATTTGTTGCATAGGTTGCAGTTGTTTTCTATGAATCCTATACTCTGCTTTATGCTGGCAATTTTGTATGTATTGTTTTTTCTTTTTTATTTAACTAATCTTAAAAGCCCTCATTTTGGTCCCAAGGGGTTTTGATTGTGGAACCAAAGTTTATTTGTTGGACTAGAAGGGTTTCTGGCATGGAATCATGCAAGGATCCCATATAATCATGGCTTGCTTCACACCTGCAATGCCTCCAAGCCAAAACTGAAGGTGTCTGATCTGCAAATTTGTGAAGGAAAACATTTTTCCATTTTTTTCTTATGACTGGACCAGAGGAATGGGTTGTGACATCATCCGCCATTTTTCTTCTTCTTGTTCCAAAAATGACCAAAAAATTATGAATAACGGGGCAATCTGTGGTGGCGCGTAGGAGCTCATGGCAGCATCAGAAGGTTGTAGTGAGGTGGGGCCATTGGGATCGGATTAGATCTGGTGGGGTGGCAGTGGTCGTGGTTGTGGTTTAACGGTGGTGGTCTTGGGTTTAATGGTGGTGATTGTAGAGGTGGTGGGGTGGCTCTGGTGGTATGTTTTTTTTTTACAATGATGGTAGGAGATGTGGTGGTGTGTTCATTGGTCTTGATTGATGTTGCAGGTAATAAAAATAAAATAAAAAGAATACAGGGAAGAAGTAGATATACAGAGACGAGAGAGAGTTTTTTATTATTTTTTTGCCCACTTGTTTTTAATAAATACATGTGGCTTACATTTGGAGTCAATGTAAGCAGACATATGGGACCGCACTGTCCACACAGACACTTAACAGATTTGTTAATGGAATGGTCCATATGTGAGGTTTATTTGTGTTCGTATATGAGTTTGTAAACACTAAATAGTTCGGGGTTAACTTGAAAAGGGCCTAAGAGTTTAGGGGGTTTATGTAGTTGACACTTTTGTGTGTATATTTACAGTAAGTTGTACTTGAAATGATGGTAACTCGTTATTTGAACTGCATTGATAATGAATTCGAACCTTGAAAAGCTAATTTTGTTTGTTGTGTAGCTTCTATTTACCGTTCTTTACCTGGTCTCCCTTGTTTCAGTCAGAAAGGAAGGATTACTGAAGCTCTACCAAAATCAAGGTACAGGTCAAGAAGTCGCAGTCCTCGGAGAAGGTTAGTCTCTTCCCTTGGTCCTTCTTTGTGATGGATTGTATTCTGTCATATAATTTGAAGGTTCCTGAACTGAACATTGTATTTTACCATTGTCAAGTTTAATCATTTCATGCCGTCCTTCAATTAGTGTTCACTTGATTTTATTTTCTAGTTTCATTTTCATGTAACTGTATTTTTAACTTGAGCAAGAAAGACTGTCTTGATATTGTTCCTTTTATTTCTATAATTTCAATTTTACAATGTAATATGAAATAATGTCTCTAACCAATCTTATGTATCTAACTCACCAATTTGAATGGATGGTATGGAGAGTGAATATCATGGCTATTAGTTAATTTGTTTCTACTCAAATCCAAATGTGTTTTTTTGCAGATTTTGCAAATCAAGTTCATAATTCATGCTGAGATCATATTAATAATTGTCCTGATTTCTTTTACAAGCTTTTGATATACAAGTGAATGTGTGATATGTACTATTTAAAATCTTCCAGGTACCGGGATGACTACAGAGACCGTGACTACAGGAGGAGAAGTCGCAGTAGGAGTTGGGATAGGTCTGACCGTGACAGATACCATGGTAGGGACAGAGAATATCGTCGACGAAGCAGGAGCTGCAGTGCCAGCCCTGATTACTATAGGAGCAGGAGGAGAGTTCGCTATGATGATGAAAGGCGGAGTCGAAGTCGAAGTAGGAGTCCAATTCGAAGTCGTTCCATTGATAGGTTTTAAGCTCTGCTAATCATTATTTAAGTTATGTTCATAATCAAATACCGGCTCTTCCTTTATGATTATTTTTAATTTATATACTAATCTGTATTGTAGTGTCTCCCCTGCTCGGTGTAGCCCTAGTCCTCATAAGAGTCCTTCCCCACTAATCAGGAGCCGTAGTGCCACCCCTGCTAGACGTAGTCATGATGGACATTCCCCTACTTCTCGAAGTGTTTCACCACGCCATCGTCTTGCTGATTCTCGTACCCCATCCCCTCGAAATTCAGATGCTGATGTGAGTTGATGTCTACAGTTTTTGTTGCTTCTGGAACGATTACTTTCTCCTGCATGGGTGGAAAAGCATTGAACTGGTAACTCTTGAATCGATTTTGCAGGATTGATGTTTCTGGTTGTATGGAAATGATGGAAGCACCCTGAGTTGTGTAGTTCTTGCAGCTCTGCTGATGTCAGGGATCTTTGATCATAATGTGTTGTTTTATTAGGTGTCTTGAGTGCTAGTTTTGGTAGGACTGGTTTCTTTAGTATTTAACTATTTAATGCTGAGCTTTATATATCCTTTATTGATCTGGGATGGACTTTGTAGTTAGTAGATTTGGTATTTCAGTACTTACGAAGGATGTGCTTGTGTGGTTTCTTAGTGTATCTGCCTTTCATCTTTATATTTGTGTGTAATTTTAATGTTCACTTTTGTTCCCGCCTTACACTGTTACTGATATATGAGTCTCTGGTCTCAAGTTGTCTGGTTCAGTTTATAGGACTGATTCATCACGAACTATTTCTTGGGTTTTATAGTTATGTTCGTGAAAAGAGTGATTGAGGCTTGGATAAGAGGATGTTGATTTGTAGCCGTGGGTGCTGTTTCTAATTTGTAGACGGATGGTCGTGATTGTGATGCTGGTTGCAGCAGTATGCTGGTTTTAGAAGTATGATTGTTTTGGCAGTGAGAGCTGTTTGCAGGGCCAATAACTTAATCTGTTTTTCTCCATACCGAATAAATTTTGGTAAGAAATATGGTTTGGTTCTTTGTTTCTGAAAAGTGTTATATACTCTAGGATTTTAATGTTTTACCTGATAGTCCATGAAAGGAGTTTTTAGTTGCTGTGGCGGCTGTAAGTGGGTCTTAACCTGTGTGTAGCTCATGCTGCATATGAGATTGATGTGTAGTTCGTTATGAACCTGAATGGTTTGTAATTGCTGTGATGGTAGAAGTTGAACTGGTCTTTACCTGTAGCTGATGCTGCACATAAGTGATTCATTAACCCGGATGCGGATACCAGGCATGAACTGTGGATACTAACTATGAAACCTTGTATGCTGGGCTCAACTTTATGCAGCCACAGTACTGAGAAATGGTAACAAAGTTTACATTTAATTTCTTCAGGGTATTTAAGACTACTATGTTTAGTCCCAACCTGTTTAAAATTGTATAACCTTTGTGATGAATTTACATAGATCTTGTCTCACACAAGTTTGAGGCTCTAGCTGTGAAGTGGCAGCTGATCTGTATTTTGTTGTATCGTAATAATTTCTTGGGTGACTGAAGCTCTAGCGAATAACCACCTGCAGCTTGCAGCTTGCTGTTGCTGCTATTTTACGATGGGGTCGGGTAGGCTATTACCAGTTGGGGCCTTGACAATGGCTGATTGGCATGTGCTGATACCGAAAGATTTGTTTTGTCGTGTATGTTATGCCTATAACATGGATTGACAGTTGCCGGTCCTATGTTTCGAATTAGTCACCCCGCCATTAGAAGTGGCAAAATATGTACTTTGACAACGCCTGATCTGACAGAGAAACTATTTTGCGTTTTCTCATATATATAATGATCCTTCATTAGTCTTTCAATCCTTTCTAATTATAAGATCTGTTGCTTTTCTTGTGCTGCATATATCCGAAATTGCCATACGACCCTACTTGTCAGCGCATTATTGATTGTCCATTCAGGCTGGTATTTAAATTGGAGCTTGGATCTTGCATGTTTGCAAACACAATAGATCTGCTCTCAGGCAACTCATTGTCATGTAAATTTGCTTCCAATGTTGCTAAAATTACTCGAAATTTTGTAGGCTCGTCAGTTATCTGTGTTCTGGGTTCTCAGAAAATATGAAAAGAGGAAGAAAAAGTTGGAGAGGGTAAAGAGGCCAACCCAAGCTCAATGTATTCAGGTTGAACCCGGGTTATCCAAATTGATCATGTTAGGATCAAAGTTTATGTTATAACCCAAGCTCAATGTATTCAGGTTGAACCCGGGTTATCCAAATTGATCATGTTAGGATCAAAGTTTATGTTATAATTAAGGCTAATGTGATTAGTGGTCAACATAAACAAGAAGTTGAATGTAAATCTCCCACTATTAACAATGTTATGTGCTTGATATTCCCTTTATAGCCCGTATGTACGTGTCCTCAGGCCCTCATGAAATGACTCATAATCACTTTGGAGGATCCTTACAATAGTATGTGCAAAAACAGACTCTACTTCTGCACACTCCGACACCAGATGGTTCTTTGGAGCATTCCTTGATGCAATTCTGCAGCTCACATCTGATTGACTGATCAATCAGCTTATGGCACGAGTGCTCCTGGATCCTCACGGCGCGTGCATTGCCACGAACCACTGAGCAAGTGCCAAATTCAACTGCCCAATTAAAAGGGGAAAAAAAAAAAAGCAAACAAACAATAGCTGAATTATACAAAGTTATGAGCATAAACCCCGAAATAATGAAGAAGAAAAAAAGAATTGAAAGCAATAGGTTAATGGTGTTAAGAGAGAAGGTACCTGAGACAAGAAGAAATAGCAGGATAGGGTAGAATGTGAAGGATGCCTTCATCTTCAGTACCCAAAAAAAAACTCAAAGCTTCATCATTGTAATTAATTTGTAAGATAAAAGAGTCCTTAAAAAAGGCTGATGTCTTGTTATATACGGTGGCCAAGATTCTTACAGAAAATTCTAAAAAGGAAGAAAACTGGGCTGTATTATTTATCTCAAGAGACAGAGAATCAGTTCCCAGAAAATAATACTTTGGATAATTAAAATCAGAGAGATCTTCTTTTGGTCAGCAACAAAAGTAAAGGTACCAATTTTCCTTCTCTTTTTTTAATTTTTTTTTTTTTTGGGTACAAAACCAATGTACCTTTGGGTTGAGAGAGAACAAAATTAATAAGAGTAATTAGAAAGCAAGGTTTCTTTGTTTGAAGTTGGAACCCCAGCCCAGCTCACCTTATATTCTTTTCTTAAACCAATACATGGTAGACTTCAGACTAAATGCTTCTGATTCTATCTTATAGGGAGTTCATCTAGTGCCACGCTACAAGAATTTCTGCAATCATCGATAGAGGATGAAAGATTACGGTTAAAACATGGTCCTTGGTCATGCGTTCAAATCCCGTAAGACCATAGAGGGTGAAAGATTTGAACCATACACATACATAGCAAACAATGGGGAGTAAATAGTTTAAGATTTGCTCATTAATCCAAAAGAACCATTTGAAGCTGAAGTTTCTCAAGTTCATACCTGCATAGAAAGTAAGCAATGTAGGATTTATGAACCTTTAAAAAATTCACATGACTTTAGACAAACCATGTGTGAGTGTTTAGATTATGACAATTAACAAAGACACAGTAGAACCCAGAATTTAGTCCAATCTAAAACAAGTATAGGTGTAAAAGAGTGATATAATTAAACTTTGATCATTAAAAACGAAAACCACGAGGTGCTATTTCTAACACTTCTAAAGCAAACCAAGTGCTGGAAATAATCAGAAAAAACAAAACACAAATATCATAGGTAATTCCAGAAGATTTCCATATTCGCACAAAATTGTACTTGAAAACATCATGTATCATAAAACATTAAACTAAGCAGTTTCTGCTGCGACAGATGAAAGTACCTCAAAAATTTTCAGAAAACAAAACTAAAGAAACACTTTAATAAACTAGACCAGTCCTTGGTGATAACCAACACAACCGTAAAATGGATCTAATAGCCTCCCTTAAGATCATTGACGACATCGTAAGGAATGGGAGTAACAGTTTCCATGACTGCACCTTCAACCCTGAAACCTGGCTTGGGTCCCTTTGGCTGCCTCTTGGTGCTAATGACCTCACCCTTTGCCTTGGCCTCAGCCTTCAACTGATCATTCTTTATCTTCCTCAAACGGAATTCCTCAGTGCACCTTGAAGGCTGCACATGCTCCACACGCACATGGATCCTCTTCCTGATAATCCTGTTGCCAACCTGATATCATGCACAAGCATACAACTTGTAAACCTTCCAATAATCGATTGCAAAATAAAAAATACAACAATCATTTAGCATCAGGGCAAAAGAAGGATAGAATTCCTCAAATCATGAGACAAAAGGAAACTAGATTTATGACAATGATCAAAATTACATTGCTCAAGATTGATCCAAGTAAAGGATTAACCTACATTATCTCCATTGTACAAAAATGGTTCTTTCTAGAATCACTAAGTTACATAATCTTTTATTTCCATAAGGGAAAATAAATTAAAAACCTAATTTTCCGATCCATAAAGGAAAAACAGATTCAAACACGTCATAACACATCCAGCAGACATGCATAAACTATATATAATCTGCACAAAGCTTTCTATAGCTATTATTTCCCAATAGAAGCTGAACATTATTCACAACTTTTCTCGATCTTCCTTGCAGTGAGTTATAAACATCTAACATACAGTAAGCCATTCTCTAACAAGGTGTATTACCCAGCTTATCATTCAGCATAATCTAGACATCAACAGTACAATTAGCAGCTATAAACTAAAACCATCTGAAACCACAAACCACATAAACATATACATAAAATCCCCATTTCCGCCTAACAACAACCACAACAATGATAGCTATAATGTACCCAGATGTCACTGAACACTATTAAGTCGAAATCAAACCAAAAGTTCGGAAATTTCAACAAGAACCCACAAATCCAGACAACCATTCCACATAAGCAAATCATCAAACAACTGAGAGTCCAAAAATGAAAATACAGAAAACCCAACGAAAATGAATCACCTGCTTATTGATCTCCACACCGATGGCGCGCTTGGTGACGTTCCAGACGCGACCAGTACGTCCATGGTAGAACTTGTGGGGCATACCCTTGTGCACGGCGCCGTTAACCTTGACGTCGACATAGTCGCCGATCCTGTAGGTCTTCAGATAGGTTGAGAGAGGGATGTAACCCTTCTTCCTGAAGGCCCGCGAGAAGAGATCGCGAGTACGAGACCTGAGACCGTGTCCAGCCGGCATTTTTGAGCTGCTCTCTCTCTCTAAGGTTTGGAGGTTTCTTTCTGAGAGTTGCTGCTAAAGCCCTAGACGATGAGGGTGCGTGTGGATGTGTTATCTTGCTTTTATAGTATGTGCGGTGAGTGAGGCGGGTAGGGTTTCGGTGATCCGATTTTGGGGTTGAGATGTGGGCTGGGCTTACAGTGTGAACAATAAGAATTTTGTTTCATTGGACTAGCCCAAGAAGAATGGGCCACAAGTTTGGCTTGTAATCTGAACCCTGACCCAACATTTACCTAAAGGTAGGTGTTGTTGTGTCTTGGTCTTGCTAGAGAAAGAAAACAAGTTATTTTCTAGGCCCAGTTCAGTCTCAAAAATTGGCTCCACTCATAGAGTTTTTTGTTTTTTAAGTCAGAAGATTTAGGTGAAAATTCTGTTTGAGAATGCTTCTCGAAGAGTCAAAATCACTTTTTAATAACTAACAAATGTGTTTAGTTGAATAACTTTAAAGTGCTTGTGGGTCATAAAAGCGATTTAAGTGATTCTTCAAGAAGCATTTGTTAGTGTTTTTTTTCTAGAAAGCACTTAACAAAAATTTCAATGTTGTTCTAATACAGGCACTTTTAACTATGGCAAGAATCAAACTCTTGTCTTAGATATGAGATGATAAGTATTGTACCACTAAACTAAAAAAAAGAAATCTCACAAACCAAAATACTTACCATTCTCTTTTACTACGTACGATGTTAGGTGAGGAATCGAGGACATGACTTCTTCTTTTTTTTCTTGGTTACATAAAATGATAGTTAGTGGGCTACCATTCCTAGCCGGATCACTGTTTACGGAAAGCTCTCTCCAGAAAGTTCTTTACAAGACTCGAGTGATAGTTAGTGGGCTACCATTCCTAGCCGGATCACTGTTTACGGAAAGCTCTCTCCAGAAAGTTCTTTACAAGACTCGAATCCTTGACCTCCCTAAGAATGGTACTCTGAGGCATTACCGAACTTATGGATGGAGAACAAGACTTTAAGTGCAGGATAAATTGGCATATAGTTAAATTGGGATGAAACCATGGAAGCCACCAAAGTCAATCTAATTACCATCCTTCCATACAGGGTAAAAGCTTTTGCAATGGTAGACACTTTTCCAACTTTTTGGTGAAGACCATGTAGAAGACTTGGAACGAGGACCACATGGAACCATCAGGCATGGACCATGCTATTCTTTTCTTTCCCTCACAAAATTGCATATTCCAATAGACTCGGGGCACGTTTCGTCGTCTGTGGTCCATTTTCTTGCCCCTTGTATACACTTTTCTTTTCTGGCATGCAATTGCATATTTCCCCAAAAGACTGTCAGTTTTAAGTCGTATGTAGCTAACACCCAGGTTTTCCCTCTCACTTCGTTCTGTACTTTCTACACGCACCATTTGACCTTTTGATTTTTTTTTCTTGACAACCTTTTCTATTGAGTGGAGTAATAGTATAATAAACTCACATTACACGGATGTTATAGAATTCAAACCCCAAATTTTGCCTGAGAGTAAAACTCTAAATCACTATATTAAAGTTCCTTTGCACCTTTTGATATTTTAGTCGGTTGGTTGTAAACCACGAGAATTTTTTTAATCATTTAATCAATGCATTGAAGCCTCCTTTTCCTACCAGATCGTGGAAATTATAAGCAGAAAGAATGGAAAATAAATTTCTTGATTGAAGACTTATGGTTGTTTACAGCCTAGACTTTTGTCACACCCCTTTCTTTTCCACATTATTGTATAAGAAAATACATATATTATATATGCCAATTATTTATTAATTAATTAATCCATTTTTTTTTTCACTATATATAATCGGAGTTGCCCAAAATGAAACCATTGATCCTTTACTCTAAAACCCTTTTCGCTTTTTCTCTACAATGGCCAAGACCATCCAAAACCTCAATTCCATCTACACCATTTTCATAACCATTTTCCTCTTCTTCTTCTTCTTCTTAACCCTTGCCAATGCAGAGACTCACCGTTTCTCAAAACCCTTATCTCCGTCAAAACATGGTCTAAAGAGAGAGAAACTGAGCCATCTGCACTTCTACTTCCATGACATATTGAGTGGCAGAAACCCTACAGCTGTTAGAGTTGCTGAGGCACCCACAACAAACACTTCCTTGACTGTGTTTGGTGCTGTGGTCGTGATGGACGACCCATTGACTGTTGGGCCTGAACTGGGCTCCAAGCTTGTCGGAAAAGCCCAAGGAATTTATGCTTCAGCTTCACAGAGTGAGTTGGGGCTCTTGATGGCCTTCAACTTTGTTTTTGTGGAAGGGAAGTATAATGGTAGCACCCTGAGTGTGCTAGGGCGCAACTCCGTGTTATCCGAAGTGAGGGAGATGCCGATAGTAGGCGGAAGCGGGCTTTTCCGGTTCGCCCGAGGCTACGCTCATGCTAGCACTCACCAGGTTGACTTCGAAACTGGAGATGCTGTTGTGGAGTATAATGTTTATGTCTTCCATTATTAACTTAAATGATGTACGCTAGCTTTTTTTATTTTCTTTTTTCTGGGTTGTAACATTATATGAAATCCACTATTTGTGTTGATTTTCGGTGTGAGGTTAAGAGAGGTAGAGTATTTGCGAGAAATGATTGAGAATGGGCTTGGAAGTACCAATAGAAAACAAAGAGTCTAGAGTGGTTTTCTTGTCGAGGATATTAGACAACTTCTCCCAACTTTTGATGTAGAACAGATGGCAGATTTTATCGCGGTTGAGCTAGAAAAAGGACGTAGCAGGAATTTGCAGATTTGTTGTCGGAGCTCCGATTAGGACGCAAAATACCATTTCGGAAAGGGAACGACGCAACGAGTCAAACTCACAGCTTTGCTGTGATGTACGATGGATTTTGGCATTCTGAGGTCGTTTGGCCTTCCAAAACTGCATTCAAAGTTTCGTAGTTAATTCTCCGAATAAATTCTGTTTTTCAGTTTCGGAGTTACGTATTTAAGTCTCCGAATTAATTCTGTTTTTCAATTTTAATGTAATAACTCCCCTAGTAGTTCAAGAATTGAGAGTTGTGTATTTAGACAGGTTTGTCTGACGTTTCTGATTATCTCAGATCTTAATAAAACTATCCCATGAGAATTCCTCTTAATTTCTAGTGGAATCCAGATTTCTTGTTACTTAAAGTTTCGCTTGAAACCTTTGTTGCTTGTACTGCGTCAACTTTTCATGCTAATCGCTTATCTCATGCGTCTCTCCTCACTTTATTCAAGATTTCTTTTATTTTATTTTTTCAATAAAAAGTGTCTCTCTTTATGATTTCTTTTCAATAAAATATCGTTAATTCTTAAAATAAATTTATAATAGGAACTGCAGCCCCACACTAGGTAAATTCCAAGGCTCACATGGCGTGTAAGAAAATGGAGTTTTTATCAAAAATAGTCAAAACTTAACTCTCTTAAATTTATAAATGTTAGTATTAAAAAAATTCAAATATAGATAAAAATTCACTTAAATTAACCCAAATGCCCCCTAAATTATAACCTAAACCAAAAGGCAAATTGTCATGCTCTTCCGAGCCATAGGCTATTGTGACACCTAGATTTTGCCTTGCCTTTAGTTCAGTCATAGTTTTGCTTGTTCTTCTGATATTCTGTGTTGTTTCCCGAGCAATACCAAACTTTGAAGCATTTGCATTTAGTGATACCGTAAAGAAACTATTTTAAACTACAGGTGGTAAGTATACTTGTGACAACAAAGCAGCAAGAAACCTAAAGATGAACTACACACAACATATGTATTATGTAACTTATAAGAGTTCATGAGAAAATATCCAAACCCACCGATTCAAAATTATTATGTCAAGAAATTGACTTTAACTTTTTTTATTGTAAAAAAACTCCCAAGCCCACTGATTCAAGCCATAGTCGCAGAGATGATTTTTATTGTCTGGATTTATGAAATCATCGACTTTTTCCTTTTCTTCTTCTTTTTGGTAATTACATTGTTGTTTTTATGATAGGATTCATAGGCATGATTGAATTGACGGAGCCAATTTTGTTTCTATGCTCCTGCTATTTTGGGTTTTAGCTTTTAGGTGTAACTGAGTTATAATTAATTTAGAGGGTATTTGGGTCAATTTACGTGCGTTGTTGGCTATATTTGAAAGTTTGATGATAAAAAATTGACATTTATGAATTTGGGGGTTAAATGTTGGGTTTTTATTTTTATTTTTATAAAAACTCGAGAAAAGAGTGGACCACCCAAAAATTCATGAGAGTCCGTAGAAAAAGTCTATGAAAATGCACTAAATTCTATGATAAAAATCTAACAAATTCCATTAAAATCCATACAGAATCCCGTCAAAGTTTTTTGTATAGTCTATAAAAGTCAATTAAAATTCATTACAATCTAAATTAAATACCTATAAAATCTGTAGGAATCTTGTATTTGAAAAGGGAGCTGATTTTCCCACTCCTCTTTTTTCCACTTACACTCCCTTTTGCTTTTTAAAACTTTTTAATCAATTTTGTTCTTTTTTGTTCTTACTCTTTCATATTCTACCCTCACCCTTTATTAATGTTTTGATATGAGTACTCAATCAATCAATGAGAGTGAACCAAACCCAAACTTTTGGATTTCTCCATCATCACTATTACACAACAACAAAACCCAGGCTTTTGAATTCCCCTACATACTTAGAATGCTGAATTATTTCTATGAGAAGAATTCTTTTTTTATTTTTTTATTTTTTCTTTCTCTTCAATCCCTGGCTGTTTGTACTTTATGATAAGGTCCCCAAACAAAATGAAGGTATGAAATTATCTCATATGAAACAAAAAGAACTCCATTAATGTGAATTTGAAACTCATAGTCTCAAACTCAATTTCATTTTCCGAAATTCAGAGAACTCATGAATTCATGTTCACAAGTTCATCAATTTTTTTTTCCATTTGATATCTATTTTCCGAATCATTATGACAGAGAAGAGAGGGAGAAGAGGGAGAATAACATGGAAAAAGAAAATGTAAAAATGTGTAGTTAGATGCATTTTTGTTTCTTTGTGGCCACCTAAAATTTGTTTCCTTTAAATAAATATAAAAAATATGGTTGCAAGGTTTATTCCTGGGGCATGAGTTTTTGTAGCATGCGGCCCATGTAATTTTGCCTAGACAAATATACAATGTTAATTATTTCTTACGCCATTAAAGGAAAAAAAAAAAGTTGAAAAATTAAGCATAAAGAAAAAGAAATAATATAAAAGTGAAGTAAAAAAAAATTAATATAGAGTAAGAATAGAATAGATAAGAAAAAGAATAAAAAAAAGAATAAAATTGATTAAAAAGCAAAAAAAGTTGAAAAAATCAACTCCCTTTAAAAATCGTGTAAACAATACTATTTTCAAATGAAAATTT
This sequence comes from Prunus dulcis, assembly GCF_902201215.1. Taxonomy (NCBI): domain Eukaryota; kingdom Viridiplantae; phylum Streptophyta; class Magnoliopsida; order Rosales; family Rosaceae; genus Prunus; species Prunus dulcis. The sequence continues at coordinate 10,599,582 of NC_047656.1, read as the reverse complement.
TAATAATAAAACAGGTGAGCTTATCAGCTGTCGAAACGATTATGTCACAATGACAATGCCACCATACTTGCTTTCTCTCACTTTACACGTCCTCCAATAATCTATAAATGCCACCCACAACCCCAATATAAACCCTTTGAAGCCAGAAGCACAAGAACAAAACTTCAACACAAAACTTCCAAATTGCATTTTCCCAACCATGGCCAAGAACTCCAAATCCCTCCTCATTTCCTTAACCATTCTCTTCTTCATAACCATGGTCACTTCAAAATCACCAAACTTCTCTCAAAACCCATCTCTACAAGCACTTGGCCTCAACAAGCAAGAGAAGCTAAGCCACCTCCACTTCTACTTCCATGACATTGTCAGCGGTCCAAACCCTACTGCCATTTGGGCTGCCCAAACACCCACATCTAAAAAATCCCCAACCCTATTTGGCTCCATAGCCATGTTTGATGACCCATTAACCGTGGGCCCCGAAAGAAGCTCCAAGCTTGTGGGAAGAGCACAAGGGATTTATGGGTCTGCTTCACAAAGTGAGGATGCTTTGTTGATGACCATGAACTTGGCCTTTGTTGAAGGTAAGTTTAATGGGAGCAGCCTTAGTGTTTTTGGTCGAAACGCGGTGGTTGAAGCTGTGAGAGAGATGCCAATTGTTGGTGGAAGTGGGGTTTTTCGGTTTGCTCGTGGCTATGTTCAGGCAAGGACTCTCAAGTTCAATGCAACAAGTGGAGATGCTCTTGTTGAGTATGATGTGTTTGTTTTCCACTACTGACTTTTTGTTTGCTGCTTTGCTTTGTTTTCTTTCAATCGACAATGTTCTTCAGAGTGTTTTTTTTTGTCACAGTGTGGTTGGTGGAAGGGTGGGGCTTTGGGTTTTTGGGTTGTTGGTGTAGAAATATGAAAATGGCAATCAATTGTTATGGTAAAGCAACTGCACGCGTGTTGATTAGAAAGAATCAAGTTGGTCCTTATAGTATTTGACGCCCTAGTTAGTAAGTACGACTAATGTACGTATTTTTAAAAAGTAATTACGGTTTCTCTATGTTGGTCATTCATTAGTTTAAAATCAATAGGAAGTTTATTATTGTGGTAGATGATAATATAATTGACAGGATCCGATTCAAATTCCGTTTTGGAATTTGAGTCAGACCCTGTGCGTGTCCGACACTTGGCGAATGTCGGGCACAAATGATCTATTTGCCCATCTAATTACAACTTAATTTCAATTTATCATTGACTCCTACAGAAAATTCGGCAGAGTCTCCCCTGTAATTTGTTCAATCCTAAAATTACACCTGTCAAAACGAGCATGTATTTTAAAACAACCAACTGCCAGTATACTTAAATATACAATTCAACAGTTCAGTTCTCAATCTAAGGCAAATATCAGAGCAATTACTAAGAATTTACAGAGAAGTTAATCCTTTTACAAAACAAAACTTCAATAACAAAAGAAAGGCGCGGAAGATGGAAAAATGGCCCGGTGGTGGATTCCTGTGCACGTCTACAGCCTGGGGACGCAAAACATTCAAAAAAAAAAAAGTGAGTAGACAAAAATAAAGGTTCAGAAAATAGCATAAGAATATACTAACCCCCACTGTAAAAACAGTTATGTAAAACTGATTATTTAATCTGCATTTGAATCATACTAAAATCAAGGCATTCACATATTTATATACGTATATGCAAATCATATTCAAGATCAATAAAACTCGCATAAAAGCACTGTAATCAATTTAAAACTACCACTTAGGTGTACCCCTTTTATTCCGTCAATTCCTGATATCCATCAATTCCCCTGGCAGGTCTCGGTGACACAAAGTCAACTCGAGCCGCAAACTGGCAGGATTCACGGGACCGTAGTCAGCCTGATCCGCATTCCTGGCTCTCACGGTCCGAGCGTCCCCGAAACTCGTGAGGCAAATGTCAAGTGCACTGACAAAACTGAAGGCAAACTGGATGTCCATGGACATCGTCATATCCGAGGGCAACATATACGAAGGCAAACTGTTTCTATAACTGGGTATATAAGGTGGCTTAAGAAAATACAAAATTTATGAGAAAATATAAAATTTCTGAAAGATCTGATGAATAACTGAATTTTTATTAAATCTAGAACTCTGCTGCCATTTTATCTGATAAATATCTCAATCTTTGCTTTCCATATCTTTTTAGCATTTTAACTAGGCAACACATAAATAAAGATATTTAACTTCAACAAAACATGCTAGGAAAATCACAATCAATAAAACTTATTCAAGATCAAATAATGAAATTTATTTGCATAAAATCATTTATAAAAGAAAAGTCCACTCACTCCTGGTCCGAGCTAGCTAGACCTTCTGAAGGTCCCTCATGCGGGTCTGCCTGGCCCTTGGTGCCTTGTTAAACCATCATGAATATTTAATTAATAAACTGCTCGGTATAAGTATTTAATTAAAACCCTAACCCCCGGCTCCTAGAAGTGCGTGTACTAACTTTAAAGTCATTCTTATGCCCACTTAAGCATTTCAGATGTTTAGAACTGTCTGAAAAGACTCGAGACTTCGCTAAGCGATAAACTTCCATATTGGTCAATACGGAACCTCGTGGGATCCACGACCTCCAATTACCAATCTGAGAGTTCCTATAGGTTCCTCACATTTAAGTAACCATGTCCTGCAAATCTAGTCTGAATCGGACGATCGGATTGACCACGATTGTGTAATCGCATAATTTCCAAACCTTAACCCTAGGGTTCGCGATTTCGGAGTAACCGGGACTCTGATTCACAATCCGTCGAATCCTACATGATTCTGAAATTATCTAGCATAACATATCTGAAATTGAGTACGATCCAATGACTCAACAGTATTGAACCCGAAAAACGCACAATATGGAAAATTCGTTCGAGACTCAAACAGTATCCAAATTGAGATCCGCAAATTCCTACGCGCTCGTGACAACCTAAGGATCGCAACAAGACACAACGCCACTGCACTACCCTCACCCACGCACCGCCTTACGTGCCGGCAGTGATGGGTGTCCAAAGCGATTACGCATCGTCAGAAAATCTCAAAACCACGGCTCCAAACTCCTACCCTAAGTATAACACCATATTTGGAACCACTTTTGTTTGGGCCTACCCCAAAAACTGACCGGAAGTGGCCGAACACGGAGGCCGAAAACTGGCCGAATTTCAATTTGAAAACTGGGCTAGTTACAGTCAATATCGATGCAAACCTACCCAACCATCAGCTAGAGCATGGAAAATAGGTAGAAATCCATACCTTACTCGACAAATTTGGAGAAGAATTGAGGGAGAACGAACGGTTTGAATTTTCGGGAAAAACCACCGGATTTCTGCAAATTCCGGCGACGCTAGCGGCGGAGTGGAGCGGCCGAGGGCTGAGACTTGTAGAGGAGGATGAGCTGGTTCTTTTGGGACCGGTGCCGACGAAGTTGACGGCCGGACGTGGTGGTGGTGAGGAGAAGAGCAATCGGTTGTGTTAGGGGGGATGGTTTCGCGCGACGGGAGAGAAAGAGAGAGAGAGAGAGAGAGAAAAAAAAAAAAATCTGAGTTTTATAAAATCTCATTTCGAAAAATTTACGATTATGCCACTGAGTTTCTTTTGACCATATCTCTCTCGTTACAAATCCGATTCGGGCCCACAACGTGTCTATGAACTCATTTCACTGTACTTTACGCAACGGTGTCTGTAGAATTGTCAAATTCCTTTTCGATAAAAAAGTCAACTTTTTCTTAATAAAATATTCCAAGGGCAAAATTGTCTTTCCTCGTAATAAATTACTAATTAAATATGAATTTTGGGTTTGGGTCATTACAATAATTTTACATAATCTAGATAAGGTCAATGACTAAAATATAGTATCCAATTAAAAAACTTTTTAAAATTTCATACATTGCGCTACTTCTATATTTTAACAAATTTATTTAAAGCTAATCACACAACACCACATGTCCGATGAGTCACCTCCGGCTGCCGCCCGTTGCTGCGAGCCAATCGCCCACTGTCATCGGCCGCCGCCTGCCGATCACCCAACACCACCACCTCTGCTACCCTTTATTCACCCTAAAAAAAGAGCAAATTTTGTGTACTTGAAGGTACTCAACTCTTGACCCTCAAAGGATAATCTTCAATTGCAAACCACTACACCAATCTTGTTTTTGTGATATGTGTTAATTTACAAATATTTATATTAACAATCAAAGGTTTATAGAATATAGAAACTACGACACATTGTGTACTTTTATTGTAATCTTATATATTGATATTTTTTTAGGTTTATAATAAAAACTACAACACATTGTGTATTTTTTTTGTTGCTCTTATATCGCTATTTTTTTTTAATAGGTTTTTATAATAAAAACTTCAACACATTGTGTATTTTTATGTTACTCTTATATTTTAAGTTTATAGAATAGAAACTGCAACACAATGTGTACTTTTACATTACTATTATATTGGTATTTTTAGGTTTATAGAATTTAAATTGCAATATGGTGTGTACTTTTACGTTACTCTTATATTGGTAATTTTTTTAGGTTTATAGAATATAAATTGCAACACAATGTGTATTTTTATGTTACTCTTATATTTGTATTTTTTTTAGGTTTATAAAATAGAAACTGCAACACATGGTGTATTTTTATGTTACTCTTACATTGGTATATTTTTAGGTTTATAGAATAGAAATTGCAGTGTACTTTTATGTTACCCCTATATTGGTATTTGTTATTTTGTAAAATATAAACTGCAACATAGTGTGTATTTTTATGTTACTTTTATATGGGTATTTGTTAGGCTTATAGAATATAAACTACAATGCAATGTGTATTATTATGTTACTATTATATTTGAATTTTTAGGCTTTTAAATAGACTCAGTAAAGCTTTATCCTTGTATGCAGTTGTGATCTCTGATGTAAGAATAGCAAATTTCGGTGGAGGAAGCAGAGAACCATCAAAATAACCAAATGTTCAATCTTGAGAGAAGGATTGCCTGTCTTTACATTTAAGGTTGTTACCTCTCTAAGTAAATGTAAAGTCTCTCCTTCAGCTAGAATGTAAGGAAATTGAAAGAAGTGCGGGAAATGATCAAACGCGGTTGCTAGCATCAAAGAGAGGCCCCATCGATGATAAAGTGGGAGTTCGGGCTTGGCGAACAAGCTCTTGCCATGAAGACGCCATAGAAGAAATAGAGTTCTCTCTCTGGATAGGGGAAATCTATTTCCTCTTAACTCGCTCCACAAAAAGACTTGATCAACAATAAACAATAAACCCTGTAACCAACAACCAACACCGAAGAAAACTAAATTGTATTTTGCATGAATTTTGCAACTTACATTTAACACAATAAATCTTTTTGATACGTCTAAGGATATTTAAAGCATATTGCGTAAGAGTTCTAATTTGATTTTTATATTTAGTTCACTCTAATATCTTAAATAAATTAAAATATTAAAATAAAAAAAACATTTATATAAAAAAATAGTGTTCCATTTATACTATAATAAAAAAAACATAATTTTTTATTTATTTTACACTAACATTCAATTTCCAACAAGCATTATTTTTTTATTGAAACATATCACGCAAAATTTTGGTCAGTAGGTCCTCAATCATTTATTTATGTCTAAGTTGTACAAGCATGACTTCTGTGATCACACTATTTATTTCATCCTTTTTTCATATTTTATGTGTTTCTGGATTAAGAACATTTTAGTTTGATTTTTCTAAAGTGTTGCCACCTTTTCATTATTGTTTGATTAAGAACATAATTCCATAATATGCAATTTTGAAACATACACGAATTTTACTTCAATCATCTGAATTATTTTTGAAGTCTCCACTTAAAGATAATCTTTGCGAAAAAATAGACAAATTGAAGACCACCAAATCATCTTTTTGTGACCAACAAAATAGACGATCACACAAATGATCTCAAATCAACATCCAAATCAGTGACAGTCAGTGAGAGAGCCCATTACTTTATACAGCTTTGTGAAAGTCCAGTTTTATAATTAGAAAGCCCATTACTTTATAATGCTTTGTGAAACTGAGACCCATATGATATTGGCCCAAGGGGCTTTGTTTTATTTAATGAACAGTGCACTGAACCAGTTAATTTTTCTTCTCCTAGAACTGGTGTGCGAGCGCAGGTTTGGCCGCTTGGGAGTTGAAAAATATGGGGACGAGAGAGGTGTACGAACAGAAGCTGAGGAGTGGGAATCTGCATCATGATCCCACCATGAATCCAGGCCTTGGCACCCCTCGCTGCCCTCGCTGTCTCGCTCTCCTGGACCATGATTCGGTACCAACCCATAACGCATATTACCTGTTTGAGGATTTGATTATGAGGATTTTACAGTTGGAAGAACTGACTTGGCTCTGTTTTATTTGATATTTCAGGACAAGGGTGAATGGACCATCACTTCTGTTCTTCATGACGCCACTGCTGTTGTAAGTCTCTCTCTTTTTCCTCCCCAATTTGTGTGAAGTTGGTTCCCTTTCGTTTTATCAGCTACCCACTATAGCCAAATTTAGTTTCTTGATGTAGCAGTTTATTTTCATTGTGAAAATTTTCATGGTTTTGATATGGAAATTTGGAGTAGAACACTTTTTGAATTGGGGTCTGAACTTTAAAGATTTACAACATTTAAATGTGTAACTCTGAGATCTTAACGATGCTCCTTGGCTTGTTTTTATGTGCTTGGTTGGTATTAGCTACGGAACCATCTAATATAATCTGCATCACAATATGTTATTGACATTGACTTAATGTCCATAATGCGGCATAAACCCATGGTGAACGGTTGATTCATTTGATAGAAGTAGTACCTGAAAGCAGTCGTGATGTTAGGGTCATTGGTCTAGGAGTATATACAACGATCATGTTTCAGTGTATGTTTATTGGACAGTCTACATAAACTTGGTAATATGTGATGCAGGGCAGCGGCTATAAGCTGCTGTCCAGCGACCCAAACATACCCAAAATACAGAGGATAGAAGGATAAAGCAGTAGAGTCGAAGTTGGAACGAAGATAACCTAGTTCTAGGGCAAAATCCCAATAGAAACTCTATAGACTAAAGTCTGAAATTATATTCATCAACAAAAACTAAATGCAAGAGTCTCTAAATAGCCTATTTATACTAGAATACAGAAAACCTAATTGACATAGGAAATTAAAAACCTAAACAGGAAATTAAACCAAATCCTAGTAAGAATAGGAAAACAAAAGAAGTAACTAATAATTTAAAGTAAATAGAACCCTAGCCCAATTGACTGACGGGCCTAAGTAATCTTAGAGAGCTTAGTAGATGCTCCTGCATCAAACTCCCCAGGTTGGAAGAGACTCATCCTCGAGTCTAAACTGTTATCAACGAAGACTCCATGAGAAACTTGAAACTGAACTCTTCCTTTCCAAACAAAGAGGTATTTTGAATATACTCCATGAGAAGTTTGAAACTGAATTTTTCCTTTCCAAACAAAGAGATATTTTGAATATTGAACCACTCATGAATACTTATGTTTATTTTCTTGCATCAATTCCACCTGATTGTGAAGAATTCAGCCTCGAATTCCAACCTTTTGCTGAAAACTGTCCAAACACAACCTCCACTTACATAAACTGTCTGTAGAACTTTGGCATTGAAATTGAACCTTCCCACTCCAAAGAAATAGATACTTAGACTGTTTAATCCTTTTAGAACAATTCAAGTTATCTACTGCATACAACCTCGCAGCCCAAAAACTGTTCAATCCAAAAGCCATTAGATTGACATGATCAACGAAGTTGTTGGCAATCTCCAAATCAAAAGCATCAACCCCAAGAAAATCAACATACTCATATCGCAAGAAGTCATCTCATCTCTAAAGGTTCCTTCAAGACTTTCTTGTATACTCCACCTCAAAACAAATTTCACAATTGTCTTCTAAACAACGATCAAATACGGGAGGAACATCTAAATCTAGGTAACTAACTGAAGAATTAGAGCGAACTGCTCCTTCCAGTCTGCCTCTATCACCATCATCATGGTTTCCAGCTTCATGAAAGGGGTTTACCTTTTCTTCAAAGTTATCCTTATGACCACCTTCCAGTATGTCTAAGGGTTCGCGGTTGCGTTCCGGAATCTCCATACAGGCATCCGTGCGTTCCTGTCATTGGAGGGCTTGCACCTCTCTCGACAACTCTTCCATCATACGCCACATCTCAGCCATCTCTGTGTGTTGGGCTTGGTTCCCTAGTCCACGACCTCTAGCACGTCCAACCATGCTGTGGAACAAGGATTAACCTGGCTCTGATACCAATTTGATGCAGGGCAGCGGCTATAAGCTGCTGTCCAGCAACCCAAACATACCCAAAATACAGAGGATAGAAGGATAAAGCAGTAGAATCGAAGTTGGAACGAAGATAACCGAGTTCTAGGGCAAAATCCCAATAGAAACTCTATAGACTAAAGTCTGAAATTATATTCATCAACAAAAACTAAATACAAGAGTCTCTAATTAGCCTATTTATACTAGAATACAGAAAACCTAATTGACATAGGAAATTAAACCAAATCCTAGTAAGAATAGGAAAACAAAAGAAGTAACTAATAATTTAAAGTAAATAGAACCCTAGCTCAATTGACTGATGGGCCTAAGTAATCTTATAGAGCTTCGTAGATGCTCCTGCATCAATATGGATGTGGCTTGTTATCCGAGTGATTAACCTTTTGTAGTATTTTCTGTATGAATAGGCTGGCTCTGGTATTGGTGGAATGCTTAGTGCAGTTCATGGCTTCAATACAGGTATTCTTTATTCCCTTTGTCTTTGCAGACTATGGGCTTTCATATGCAAATTGCTTAGTGTTACTTGATTGCAGGGATCCCGTACCTACAGAATCGATTGAAGGGCCCAAAGTGGCTTCCTTTCTTAGTTGGGGTAGGTCTCATATCCTTCTTGTTTGTTTTCCCATTCTTTGAACCTGCCATGCACTTCAAGTTATATTGGCATTTATAGAAACAAAAAGATTCATATTCTTATGTGCATCAAATTAGCTCATTTTTGTTTTTTCAATCACAGCTTCCTCCACTGCTACTGTTTTCGGGTGCCAGTGCTGCATTTGGAGGTAAAAATCCTGCCTTTCTCCATTTGATTGAAAGAAGTCTACATTAGTGTGGGATCGTGATGAATCTTTCTACATTCCTCTTTGTTGTTGCTCTTTTCGTTTTTTGTTTATTAAATGGTTCGCTCATTTAGCAGCCATGGACTGGTTAAGTACTATAAAAGTAGAAGTGCTTGAATTATTTGGTTGTACCTAGTTTAGACTAAGCCAAGTTCCTTCTATGTATATAATACATTTCTCCATATCTGAGACCCTGAGTTAAATATCTTTTCCCAATGTTCTTAACTTCAGTCTCATTTGGCATTTTTATGATATTGTAACATCAGTATGTCACTTATATATATATATAAAATTAAAATTAAAAAAAGCCTAGATGGCTTGTACACACACACGATGCACATATAATTTGAGGGCAGTAGTTGTAGAAAGAGAAAAAATGAGCATGTGGAGTCATGGTGGGTAGTTAGGGTAATGTATAATGACCACAGTGAATTTAGTTTTTGGATAGGTAAACGTTTGATGTAAGAGTGTTATAGTGGACGTTTCCCCATGTACTTTTTATTTTATTTTTAAAATTTTTAAATGTTAGTGTACATTAGGTCTCTTGAAGAACTTGTATTTCGTAAATGATGACCAAAAGCAATTAAACTTTTTTAAATTTATGAAGTTCAGTAAATCTAAGATGATATTCTAGTTCTTCTGATTCAACTTGCCCATGGGATAGTTACATATGTGGGGTTGTGCCCATGCATGGCTATTGGCCTGGCATCGTATGGATGCCTACACTTCTAGCAGTAGTGTATGTCAATGGTCAAAATGACATGATGTCCTTTCTATTTTGTAACTATTAGTAGCGTGAACATTAATCTCCACTGTTATGAAGTTTCTACCATATAATACATAAATAAAGACTTGCAATTACAAAGGGCCAGCCTTAGTTACTGAAGCACCTGGATATCATGGATCACATATCTCCATGCCATAATTTCTCATTGATTGGGTTAAACCACTGCAAACAGCCTTCTACCTGAAATTGAAAATTCAATTCTTATTGGTTGAATCTAGTGTCATTGAATCCTATGAGTAGGGGCTTCAGAATAGCTGTCGCCTAGAAAAGAGGCAATTACTAATTGTTAGTGATATATGGTTCTACATCGTGCACACTTCAGGTGGCATTGCTAGAACCATTGTTGTTGGAGTAATATTATAGGTCATGTTTGCATAGTTTAAAGACAGTGAGAGCCAAATGGTTTGAAGTTCATCTCGTATTGGTATGCGAGTCTTCTTCTTTCCATAGTCTTTTGAGATTGGGTACAATACAAGTATAACCTTGTCTGTCAATAAGCTGCCTTCACAATCCAATCTCATAGTGCTCGGTTGTAAGACCTTGAGATATAGAATTCCATGACTAATTTAACTAGCAGTAATTGAATTTGCAATTTGTATCTGGGTTAGGTTTTGAGTTTATCAGTTGACACAAGATTCAGTATGTGCCACTCCGTGTTATAAAGGACTGTATACGCATGAGTTTCTAGGTTTTGTATGCAATGAAGGTTTTCTTTTTAAGTTCTGGATGAAACGTTTTCAATTCCCTGAAAATGTGGATTATGCAGGTTATGCACTTCCAAGGTTTACTCAACTCACTGTGACTTCCTATTATGCTACCTCAAGTGCCTCACACTATGGGATTTCACTTCTCACTCGGCATATTGAAGAAGCTCACAGTTCCCGCTCTCGGCAAGAAAGACTCAGATGATTTCTTGCAGGTGCACATACTAAAGATTCTACTACAATTTTGTAATTGATGTTATATACATGTAATTCTAGGTTATGGTTACAATTGTTCTTTGATTTACTATTCTAGTGAGTAAAAAATACTTTATACAGATGATTTTACATCATTGACCGCAGTTTGGTTATTTTGTTTGACGTGTACGAAGATAAGGTAAAAATTGATTGGAAAAATTGTCATCACATCACATAATCTCATCATGAAGGATTGCTAGTATATGCCATACCCATTGATTGTGACAATGACAGCGTAATGTGATACAGGAATTCAAGGGGCAAAGTCATAATATATTAGCAAGGACCACAATTAGTGTTTATACTGTGAGGAAAGCAACTGTAAATCTGAGACACACAGATCTACCTTCAGCTATTATTATACCTTGTGATTTTGCTCAAGTGAAATCTGAGGAATTTGTTCAAATCTAGTTGTGCTTGTGGGTGAGGCATTATAGGTTCCTATTTGTAGCAGCAAACATAGGCCCACCTTTGAAGTAGTTGAGGCATCATAAAGTACAGAAGTATGCAAGCCACGAATTGGCATATGTTGTCCTTACAGACAATTTCAGCTTTGAGCAGAAAGCATCATAAACGCAGAGCAGTACAGTTCAAACCTGGAGGTATAGTTACTTCTCCAACCATGGGGACCTCAAAAAGGTGAAGATGAAAAGATTACTTACTGCTAAAGTAAATGTAAAGCAGTTGATTGCTTTTGGTTGGATATTGGATGGGATATTATTAGACCAAGAAAAAAACCTGAGCTGCCAGTGTCAATTCTTCGAAGTTTATAGCGTATCTCACTAAAATACTCTTTATTTCAGCAAAACTAATATCAAAAGAATAATATTTTAAAGGTTAAAATAGTAAACTGAAAATCGAAACTATTTACCATAGAAGTTATCGGAGATGTAGAGTAACTGTACTTACCATTACAAATATAGTTCCAGCTACTAGAATGCACATGGGCTGTGTCACGGTGAGACCCGTGCATGCGATCATTAACTGTTGAGGTGCAGTGTATCAATTGCAAGAACTTACGTATAAGAATTCATACACACGTGAACGACTGACCGTAACATCCTTATTTTAAATGTACATTGTATTGTTTGAATTGATTTTGTGAGAATGTCTGGAGTTGTGTAACTATTACAGGTAGGGTAAGGTAATATGACTTAGCAGGGCACTGAGTTACCTTGGTAGCGATCTTAGCTAGCATGATGTAATTCCCTCGTGGGAAAATTTGAAAAAGAAGAGAGAGAGAGAGAGAGAGAGAGAGAGAGTTGACACCTAACAGAACCTACGGATGCGACCACATGCTCAACAAGCCTGTTTGGCATTTAATGCAAATGCTAATCTACCCCTATGACCACCGTTCACATGGGACCGTAGACTGTAGAATTCTCCTCTTGGGTTAAATCCAAAAGCCCCTTTTGGTAGGTAGAATGGTTATTATGAATGGGATAAAAGTCAATTCAATCATAATTCCACTGTGCAATCTAATTCTACATTTTTATGGTATGTTTATCAATCATAAATTGGAATTCTCATCAGGAATTGAATTCCACCTATAAAAGATTCTTACGTTTACTTCAATATCAATGAATTAAAAAGTAAGTAGGGCTCACACAAAATTAAGAATTGAATTTTTAATTTTGGAAGAATTCAATTATTGAGTGGGATGTAGTATTCTAATTCTGAAGAACTAACCCATTAGGAATTCTTTTTTTTTTACCCATTATATCCTCACACAATTTTAAAAATTACAAATTTGTCATGTACTTTAACTCAACAACGATGATATTTTAATAATTAGTACAACTTCTACCTTAATTCTATATGGTTCTTCAATAGAAATATGGAATCTAACTCTCCTCAATCTATATGGTTTAGTAAACAACTTTAATAGGAATCTGGAATCTAATTCTCCTCAATTCAATTTATCCTCATTTCAATTCCTCCTAATCCAATTACGGATTAGTAAACATGTCATTAATTCAATTCAGTTCTTATAGTTGAACATGGCTAAATAGTTACATGTATGAAGGTTTTATCCATGACCTAAGTTTATGGATACGCTAATCATAATTTACAAATGATTACTTTGTTTTTAATTGTATTTCTAAATTGACTATTAAAAAGTTATTGAATTTTCGTTCTAGGTATTTCTAAATTGACTATTAGTTTATTATTTCCTCTTGAGGGTGATGTCGAATTGTGGCTTAATAGTGATGATTTTAAAAATAAAAAAAATTATAAGTAATAGTCTAAATTAAAAAGGGAGAGAGTTTCTCTCTCTCTCAGACACACTACCAAGATGTCATAGGAGTTCGAACTTGAGACGACTAGTCCACAAGTCAAGATGCCATGAAAGTTTTAATATTAAGTTATCTATTCAACTACAAAATAAGACTTAACATACACATTCTAGCTCTACTCTTTTGAATAAATTATGAAAACTGAATGCTATGCTTATAATTAAGATAATTATAAGTTGGAATGGACTTTTAACTCAAATGGTTAAAAAGGAGTTACTTTTACCTTCGAGCCTTCTCAGAATATATCTTTTGCATTTTAGAGAGTACAAACAAGAGAAACGACTACATATGTCCTCCTTTTCCATGATGATATTCAGAACATCGAAGTAATACGTGTAAACCATAATTATATGACTCCTCTCTCATGGATGGTTTAACAAAGTAATGTTGAGTAATGTGCTCCTGTCAAATTTATGTTGGCATATGAAAATAACGTGAATATAGACTGCACATTCAAGTAAGAATCAAAACTCATTGATGATCCACATATAAACATCTTGTGCTGTCAACGTAGTCTAATAAGAAACATTTCTCTACGAAAGACACTAAAATGTGGACGTCTGCAAGGTATCCATCTTGAGTTATGATGAATTTGATTTTATTCAATGAAGACAAGTAGGGTTTTATTTTTATTTATTCAAATGAGGAGAAGGGTACAACAGTGTATAAACTGTCTACCTCGTTTGCAAGCTTTATAGAGGTGTGGGCCGATGTTTCTTAAATTCTACTGCTCACTGAATCACTCTCTCTCTTATTTTATTTTTCTTGTACAAAATACAAACACAAGGAGAGGAGAGAGCGAAGCAGAAGCAGAAGAAAGAAGCAGAAGCAGAAGCAGAAGCAGAAGAAAGAAGAAGAAGTGGTCCTTCTTCTTCCTAATTGCAATGGTTGTTTGTTTCTTTGTACTCTCTTTCAGTCTGAAATGTCTTTATTATACCTTTTATCATCTTCTTCTTCCTCCTCATCACATGCCCCCTTAGATTTTGCATTTACTTGTGGACCCCTTTGATAGTTGGACTGACGTTAACTCTGCCACCACTGTTTTTCTTATTTGGGTGCCTTCTTTTTCTTCATGTAAAACGAGGCACCCTTTTGCTATATTCATACTTGATAGCAACTTGCTTTTTTCATTCTTTTTTCTTTTTTGCAATTCTACAACATCAACATGAGATAGTCTCAAATTTCCCCTTGTTTCTTTCCTTCTAAAAAAATTGTTATTTTGTTTATTTATTTTTATAGAAAACCAATTTTATTGAACATTAAAATAAATATGAGCGGTTAATATGATACATGACCTTTTTTACAAGCATCAAATAAAAAGAGTCCTAAATAATGTCAGGCGGTTCCTCAAACCATTCAAATCTTTCCGTTAGAGATGTTTTGATATACTCCTACTTTCGATGTTAATGTACAAAGTCAACATCTTAACAATTTCTAGTATCCGTAATTTAGATTCTTCCACCTAACATGAGACAGGAATATGGTCAAGGTTATTATAGGAAGAAATAATTTCATTAAATAATAATTTTAGAGAGAAAAGTTGGGATGTATTTTTTTTATTTAGAAAAGATGATATTTCATTAAAAGCATAAAAAATAATACATGGGAAGAAACTAGCATGATAAAAAAGAGCCTCGTTAAAACTTTTCCGGATAAAAACATATGAGACTGAAAAACATGGAAGTCACTGAGCTAGAAAACATGTGAAAGTTTTTTTATTTTTTTATTTTTGTGGTAAATTAATATACTAACAATGAACTGTACATAATTGGTTACTGTTTGGCAAAAGATATTAATGCTATATGAACAGTACAAGCTCTAAAACACATGAAAAGGGTTACTCCATTAATGCTTTATTCTTATTATTTCCCTTTTGATGCTTGCAACCCCACATGATGAACTAAAATACCCTCCCCAGGTTGCTATTTCCTCCTCTTTACTGGTTTATATTTCCAAGGTTTAAATTTGGACTATACACCAAAATTATTCAAAGCCCAGCTTCATGGGGCAAAGAGTGTATGTCCCCTAACTCAAAAAAAAAAAAAAAAGAAAAAAAAAAAAAGTAACTAATATTTTCTTTTGGTATTTCTTTTGGCAGTTTGTACAATGCTTGCCTGAAAGAAAAACCAGGAATGGATAGAATTAGGGGGTATTATTAGATAGGAAGTTATTGAGAGAGTCTCTCAATCTGGGTTTCAAGACAAAATCTCCACCAAACTGACTTGGAATTTGAAATTTGGGAACAGCTCATTTTCCCAATTCCTGGTTGCTGAGGATGACTGGCTTTGGAGCTTTGCAAATCTATATTTAGATCAAATTGCTGCCCAGAAATGGAAAACTTGTTTGAAGTGTAAATTAGTGCAACAAAAGTGGTGTAATGTGATAGTCATGATGTTAACTAACTAATGATTACATTGCAAAAGTAAGTAACCTGGCTTGTTCCACAAGCAAAGCTTTGAGAAAATGAATTAAGAGCCTTAATTACTTGGATTTTGTAAGTTAATTAACAAAAACACATACATACAAACAAGCAAGCAAATAGTGGTAGGAACAAACAAATAGAGACAACCGTTGAATGGGTTTTTTTTTTTTTTTTTGGGGGCAAGAGATTGAGACAAAACACAAATCCCGACATCGAAAGTGAACAATATTTTATAGCATCTGAATGATGATGATATGAGAGTTGTGTGAGTTGTGTTTGGGATTCATTGAGCTAAATCCATTATCAAGCCAAAGAAAAAATCCTCTGACCAATATAGTGTTCCCACACATGCAATATAATAGATGATTGATTAAACTCCATCAGTCCTAACTGAATTATTGTTGAAAGAGAAAAATGCATGCTCTCCTGTCCTCTTCCACTCTCTACATTTCACATCTATATCAGCCAACACCTCAAATTAACCCACCTACCACAATTCTCTCTCTCTCTCTCTCAAAAACATAAAATTAAAGCAAAGGTACAAAAGAGAAGGGGAAATAAAGAAGGGAGTCTAACTACCATCTTGATCATACCTTGCTTCAAGGCCTTCCATAGAGAGCAAAGAGGGCACATGCTTTTGCCGAGGGTTGGCTTTGCCATTTTAAAGCCATGAAAGTTTTGGTACTGCTCTCATTGAATGATGATAAATGTGCTTCTAATAAGGCACATAGAAGTGACTCCATGTTGGATCCCTAGTTGTAGACCCTCATAAACTTGGTATTTCACTAGCCTAAAGTGCTTCTGATTTTTCAGTGCCTTCTGTCTTTCTTTTTATTTTTTCCATCAGAACTGTTTGAAATCTGTTTCTTATATTACCAACCAAGTATGATCAAGATCGGGATTTCACACTCCCGGATTGTTGTACCACATGTATTTCTTTCGTGCCTGATTTAGGATAATAAGATATCGATCTGGAGCGCAGAATGACAAATCTAGAGTGTAAATATAGTTGCGTAGAAATAAATAAGGTCCAAAAAAGTAAATTTAGTTGCCTTTCTGTCTCCTCAGCCATTAGTGTCACGAATAAGGAGGTTTCTGCCTCAATCATTAAGTGGAAACAAGACATAATTTAAACTTTGATGGGCTCACATCATTCACATAATAGAAACAAGATAAATGTCTCTCTCTCTCTCTCTCTCTCTCTCTCTCTGTGCCTCTCTGTTTCTGTGTGTCTCTCTCTCAAATCAATTGCACTGAATATAAGCAAAAATACATAAATTAAAGTGTAGCAGGAAGCAATGCAACCTGCAAAATTCCATGGATGTATCATTTTCTTTCTGCATATTTTGAGGCAGCAGAAAACAGAACACTATCATCAAACCTTATCACCTGATCATCATCTTTCTTCTGTGTGAGTGTGTGTGCAGCAGTGTGATACACTGAATCAAATTCCACCTCTCTCATCACCCCACCTGTCTAGAGAACCAAACAAATACATCGACATAGCCACACGTGTGTATCTACAAAAGTCCATGCACCTCCTAACCGATGCCATATATTCCTCACACGTGTGGACAAAAGTTAAACTATACTCTCTCAAAGAAGAGAGAGACATTGCTGTGAATGAAATGAACCCAACTCTGCTGATGGAACGAAATCTAAACGAAAATTTTGCTTCACAAAAATAGCAATTTCCTTGCCTGTAAACAGTAAGTTTTGCTTTCAGAATCAAGAACAGTACTGCTTCCTGATTATTTTTAATTACATTGATGAAGATTTCTCCAAACACATGATTTCCTCATTTACATACCGAAACCATACTAAAAATTGTGACTGAAGAAGTTATGAGCAGGAATATTTCCTAAAATTGGCCTCATTTGCATTAATCCCAGGAGATTATATATTAAAAACAATTAATTAATTAATTCCCTTCTCTCTCATCATCATCAAATTCTCTCTCTCTTTTTTTCCCCTCTAAAGTAGTACTAATTAATTAATTGATTAAAGTAGTTATCCAAATCATAGCAGCCTTAATCTTATTACAGATGAAGATCCAAACTCACATGGTCTTGCACACTCGCCATCGACGAGTCATACACGTACCGTCCTTGACCGCCCGTCCCACCGACCCCTGCTGCCTTCATCTCCTCCCCGCCGGCGAACAAATTCATCGAACGGTCACGATTGAAACTAGGGTTAGTAGTACCCTGAACTGCAGGGATCCGCCACAGGGCCAAAGGGCTCCCATTTATGGGGGCTGATTGCGTGCCGTACGTCCCACCAGAGCTTCCGTAAAACCTAGTATGTTGATGAGCACCAGCAATGGAGCTGGAGTGGCTACTATTCCAAGATGGATAAGCAGTATGGTGATGGTGAGGTGAAGCCCCAAGCCTAGAAGTTGTGTAGTTCATTAAGCCGTACACGTGGTGGTGCGCGTCGTGAGATAGGCCGTGGTGGCCGGCATGCACCATGGCCGACTGGAGGTGCTCGCGTTTTGCGTGCTGCCGCTCTCTCTTGTGCGCGTTTTGGTGGCCCCCGAGGGCTTGGGAGGTCGGGAAGTTCCGGCAGCAGTAGTGGCATTCAAATCTCCGGCTGCTCTCGCCTCCGCTTTCGTTGCTTTTGTTGTTGCTGTTGGTGGCGGTGGTGGTGTTGATGTTGTACTCTTTCGCGGCGGTGTCTTCGCAGGCATTGGTGTAGTCGAGGGATTCGGAGTCTTCCGTGGGGGTGTCTGCGCCGAATTCTATGCCAAAGAGGCGGATGCCCTTCTCTTTGTTGACGGGAGGGGCCGGGCGGATGAAGGGGAGCTGAGCAAATGACTCTACGTTCATGAAGTCTTGAGTCTCCTTCTCAACCTTGTCCATGAAAATTTGGAGAGAGAAAGAGGTGTAGTTTTGGGTGTGGTGAAAAAAGAGGAGGAAATGGAGAAATTGGGAGAGGAGAAATGAGAGGGAGGAGGAGGGGAGGGGGTGATGTATGTGGGGGTGAGGAGGGATGGTGTGGGGCCTATAAAAGGGGGGGTGAGAGACTGAATGATGATGGACAATTGGGGCTGACCCATCTGAGAGTGAACCCTGACAAGGACACAAGTTTGAGAGTGGCTTTGGCTTCTCAAAGTACCATGCACCTTTGCTTCCTTCACTTGTTTTTTGTTTTTTTTTTTTTGGTTTATTTGATTGGGGAACTAAGGGGAAAGTTGTTGTTACATCCCCACACTTTTTCATAATTTCATATCCTACCCTAAATCCTTATGTTATCTAATTTTTTAAAAAAGAAAAATGTCAATTTTAACGATCAATCAATCAATTATGTACATACCCAATTTGTCACTGATTTAGTGGTATTTATCTTCACTTGGTCATAAAAGGTCATATACGACTGATATGAATACGAGAACTATCATGGCAAAAAAAAAAAAAAAAAAGAGAACTATACATATCTGTGGTAAGTTTTATGAAAATAACTTTATAAATATCACATCGTTTGTAAAATTAAAATTTAAAAATCGACAAGAATTAAAGACATTCCATTATCTACAATACTAACGTACTTAACGTTTAATAAATTAACAATTAATGAATTCTAAAAGGTATAATGATTATGGGGAGATTTTAGTACATGATGGATGCCTGAATTTAATTAGATGCATTAATAATCTCATAAGGAATTCATGAATTTATGAGTTAATTGGTTAATCATCAAGACATTCAAAGTGACAAGGTACATACTAGGGTATATGGTAGGGAATGAAAGCTAGGATTGATAACTAAGTACTTCCTAATTTACTTTTAAATCCATTACCAACTTTGGGGAGAGATTCGAACTAGGAACTTCTTCTTTAGAGTATATATAATTGTGAAACCATAACCATACTCTCTTTCCACACACTTTCTAATCTAACTAATTACGTTCCAAAGGCAATAAAAACAATATATATATATATATATATATATATATAATTCTTTAGTTAGAACAAAGCTTAATATAGTATATTCATGTAAGATAGAAGAAGCAATAAAACATGAGCATATTAATAAATGGAAAAATAAAATAGGCCTATATATTTTGTAAATAAATAAATAAATAAATAATTATATATATATATATATATTTTGATGCACGTTAGGTCCAAACCCAAAGCAGTGAATTATTGAAATATATCATCAAGCTAATAAATGAAAAAACAAAAAATATAGAGTAGGGCCTATTTGTAGAAAACCAGGCTAGCAGGAAGGCTAATCGAAGGGCTCTAAATACTGAGGCTAGCAGGAACGTACTAGGGTGTTAGCTAGAGTTAAAGTTTGAGAAGGTACAATATAAATCATCAGATATTGCTCACGGGCCAATTAAACATGTTACTTCATTAACTGGTAATTATAATAGGATATTAAAATTAAACTGAATCCAGATTCCAGATGTTTTTTGTTCTTATATTCTATAATTGAACTGCTCGAACACCATTTTCAAGTTAATTTTTTTCAATGAAATAAAAGAGCAATAATATTTTATTGATAAGATAAACAAAAACAAGTACAAAGCAACTAAGATGCCGAATATGGATATAGTGACCAAATGCAACAAGAAGTTGAATTGATCTGGAAAGAATACACACAACCCAAAAAATGATTAAAATCTCCGAATCAGCAACCATAATCACATGTACTCAAACTTGCAATAAAAATTTGACGTGCAATGACAGAAACGGCAAATTCGTATCGAAAGTCAAAAGCCAAAAGGAAATAAAATATCCTAAACAAAAAACAAACCGCATCAAACTCCTAAAGAGTTCATGGAAATTATTAGACAAATAAACCAGAAACAAGACTACCGCTCCACATCCTCTAGGGCAACCTGAAGAGAGCCTCTTGTATCAACGAGCCCATTACATGTCCAAACCATGCACCAATATTGTCCCCACCTTAACCGCCTAGGTCCAATACCTTAGGTAGGAGTAGGCCCGATGGACCTCTAGGTGTAGGGTTTTAACTTAAGAGGTCTCGATGCGATTCAGAGTGGACCACCTATATTTAAACTGTAACAATCTCTACCTTGGCGAGATCAAAGCCAAGGTAACCTTGCCGTTCACAACACTTGCACTTTTCAAGAGTGAGCCCCCGCAACTCCACCTTTTCCGACAAGGATTCTTCTTGAGTCTCGCTAGGAGCCCTTACTCCACCTACACCTAGGATTTTCTTGAGCCTATGCTCCATTAGCCCATTCCACCTTTCTTCGTCCGTTTAGGAATTTGTACTTGATTCGCCTCCTTGAACATGTCAATGGCTCCACCTTGAATCGAGTGCATCTTAGCCAAACCTGGCTCTGATACCAATTGTTGTATCAACAGGCCCAATAAGAGTTCACTACCTGTCTAAACCATGCATCGATATTTTCCCTACCTTAACCACCTAGGTCCAATACCTTAGGTGGGAGTAGGCCTGATGGACCTCTAGGTGTGGGGTTTTAACTTAAAAGGCCTCAGTGCAATTAGGAGTGGATCACCTATATTTAAACTATATATTATTATTGTATTCTCCAATGTGGGACTTACACATTAAAATTGGTACTTAGGTGGAAGGGTATCAAGTTACTTAGAAGATCCGACACACAAAGTATTTATACCAAATGTACAACTAGCCTACAACTAGTCACACACTTAAGAACACACAACAATCAGCACACTCAATCAAACACAAGTCTCATACCTCTGCAAGCCTAAACGATGACTAATTGACAACCTAAGCACTTAAAAGGACCCATCAATCTAGGCATCCCATGTGCTAGCAACAATTAAGATTCACACCAAACATTCATCATTATGTCAGAGATTATACCAAACATGTTTACCCAGAAACCCACCATTGAGAAAAATTAGGGGTCTTCGCTCCGACTAGGCAATCCACTATGTTAGGGAGATTCTTACAATAAAGGTATTCACAAACTCAAAAAACCTATATCTATTTAGGACTAGAGCACTACCTCACTATGCAACCTTCTTCACCGACATAGTTGAGCTAGAAACAATTCTTCATGAAAAATGGTAGCTAATCCATCAACTTCTTCACCTTATGGCACCGTATCTCATCTTCGAATCGTAACAATCGAAGAACTATATATTTAAACAAAAGTAGTCGATTCCTTCAAGAAACCATCATCTTGAGGAAACCAACAATGAATTTGATCTAGCTAGATGATATGATGTAGCCTATATTCTAGATGCAGATTTCAAATGACCAAAGCAGATTTGGAAAGTCTCATTTTGAAAATATGCAAACCTCCATGGTGCACCCTTTACAAAAGTTACTCCCAAGAGAGTATAAACTGCAAAATAAAAAATTAAGTCGTGACAATTGCTTAGAACTAAAATTTCGTGGAGGCTTTAGATCCATCAAAGTCTGTCTCCGCAAAGTCATCTTTAGAGTCTTCAACAACCAAATTCCCAATAGTGCATGAGTACCAGATGGATCAGATGACAGAGAAGAGCGGGCACCAAGAATAAAAAGAACCAACTTCCTTAAATAGATAAGCTCATAAGCTTGATCTTGTATTGTAATTTTCAACATAGAAATATGTGAAAAGACAAAAGTGGAGGCACTCGAAGCTTTGGATAGTTGAGGAGTGGATAGTTTGTCACTTAGAGCAATATAGGCTAAGTCATAAATAACAGGTGCCTCATGCCAAACATCACTGGGGTCGGCTCAACTCCCTTCAGACAACATAGGGTATGAATAAGACATGGAAAGACAAAAGACTCTTTGTGTTTTGTTCCATGACCAGCAGTCTTGGTCTGAAGTGAGTGACATATGATCTTTCCAAAAGGAACAAGGGCTCTGTTAAGCACAGCAAGCTTCAACTGACATCCACCAAGAGTAAGATTGGAATTATTGGCAATGGGTAGAAGATTATGACGCACAAAATCTCAAAGGAATTGTAAAAAGGCTTCAAATAAGATTTCCTAGGAAACCCTTTGCTAGTGAGAGGAAGGGAACAATTTTCATAAGCAAGACTATGAAACTGCTCAATATAATATTGATAAACAATAGCAAAATAAGAATCGTAGCTAGTGCAAGGACATGGCCTAAATTCTAAAACCTTATGAATCACAACATGAGTAAACATGATGGACACATCTCTAACAGATATACGAGACTTTGTAAAAGCAAGCTGAATTGGAAAATTATCATATAATTCATGAACAATAAATGCGTTATACTTACTAGACTGAGAATTGAGATTGCAATTGATAATGTTTGAACATTTGATTAACACAGTTCTAATCACAAATGTGGAGAGCCTGAAGCTCAGGAACAAACTTCTTGTTTGACACCACAGAATGAAAGATATACATAGCTCTAGGTGAGATAAAATTAGAAATATTTCCAACTGTTATAGACCTCTGAGAACGAGATGTGGATGGGCAAGGACTGGTAGGAGGAGAAGAGGTATTAGGATTGGTATGAGAAAAAACAAAATGCTAAAGTATATAGATAGAGTAGCTAATCATTCAAAGGAGAATAAACCAATAGATTTTCAAAGGTCAACATGTTTTTGAGGATCCAGAGGTTTAGTTAGAATGTCTGCTAGTTGTTTCTAGAAAGGAATAAATTCCAAAGTTAATATTTTGCTCTCCACAAGATCTCTAATGAAATGGTGCCTAATATCAATGTATTTTGCTCTTGAGTGTTGAACACGATTCTTTGAAATGTCAATGGCACTCATGTTATCACAATAGATGAGAAAGATGACTGAGAGATACCATAATTATCTAACATTTGTTTCATCTAAAGGAGCTATGTGCAACAACTTCCAACGGCCACATACTTTGCCTCATAGTAGATAGAGAGACATAATTTTTTTTCTTGCTATGCTATGCAACAAGGTTGTTGCCACATAAAAATCTTCCCTAGAAGTGCTTTTCCTATCATCACTATTACCAACCCAATCTGCATCACTAAAGCCAACTAATTCAGAATTAGTGTCATACGTATACCACAAGCCAAAGTTTGTTGTACCACTCACATACTTGATGATCCTCTTGACTGCAAACAAGTGCGACTTCTTGGGATCACTATGAAATCTAGCACATATAACTACACTAAAAGCTATGTCAAGTCGACTAGTAGTGAGGTAAAGAATACTTCCTATCATGCTTCTATAAAGTGTCACTTGTCCTACTTGAGTCTCTTTGCACCTTTGCACTTGTGAGACTCCTTAGGATCACTCTGCAACCTAGCACATACGCCTACACTAAAAGGCTATGTCAAGTCGACTAGCATTGCAGTAAAAAAGACTTCCTATCATGTTTCCATTGAGTGTCACTTGTCCCACTTGAGTCTCTTTGCACCTTTGCACTTGTACTCGTTGGAGTCCTAGGCAACTTCGACAGATTTCAAACCAAACTTTTTGATCAAGTTTTTGGCATATTTGGATTAAGATATAGAAATCTCATCTTGACTTTGTTTAATTTGAAGCCCTATGAAGTAATTAAGCTAACCAACAAGGCTCATTTCAAACTCACTAGTCACTACTTGAATAAATTCTTGTACATGAAACCCTGAGATTGAACCAATCACAATATCATCCACATATATTTGAGCAATAAGAACATCTTTCTTGAACTGTTTCACAAATAAGGTTTTGTCAACCGACCCTCTAACATAACCATTTCCCAAAAGATGAGAGGATAACCTGTCATATCAAGCTCTAGGAGCTTGTTTCAAACTATAGAGAGCTTTTTTCCGTGTAAAAAAATTATTTGGATGATGTGGATCTTCAAAACCTTTGGTTGCTCAACATATACTTCTTCATTCAAAATTCCATTCAAGAAGGCAGTTTTGACATTCATTTGAAAGAGTTTGACCTATGAGTGACAAGCAATGGCTAGTAGTAGACTAATTGACTCTAACCTTGCAATCGGGGCAAAGGTTTACTCAAAATCAATTCCCTCCATTTGAGTGTAACCTTGAGCAAACATAGCCTTATTTCTTACAACATTTCCTTGTTCATCAGTTTTGTTCTTGAAAATCTACTTGGTACCTATAACATTAGAGTGTGATGGCCTAGGGAAAAGGTACCAAACATCATTCCTAACAAACGGATTTAACTCATCTTGCATTGCCATAAACCATTCTTGATGTTTCAAGGCCTCTTTTACATTCTTAGGCTCTTCCTTAGAGACATAGAACACATGGCTGATCTCCTTAGCTAGTTATTGCAATTGGCTAGCTCTAACCCCTTGATTTAGAGGACCAATTATAACATTGTCATTTTGATTGGGAAGGCTCTCCTCAACACTATGACTTTTGACTTGGACTGAAGAATCATATTGGCAAGACATATTTGAACAGGTTAGTCATCATATTTACTCAACCTAACCTAAAATATGCAATGCATGATTTTACCTTTGCCAAGGTTGCAATCAGCCACACTTTGTCTTAATCACTGTCGAATCTTTCAACCTATTCTAATTTGGACTAATTATACTTGAGCTTGGATAAATACAATAGCAAATACATTATTGTTTAAGGAAGCTAAAAATCAAACTTGCTAAAGCTAACTTAACACACATCATGGCTTGTATCGAGCCACTTACACCAACAATCTCCACCTCACTCTACTAGCCTGCTCCACCTTTCTTCGCTAGTCCAATAATTTTTACTTGAGTCGCCTCCTTGAACATGTCAATGGCTCTACCTTGAACCAAGTGCATCTTAGCCAAACTAGGCTCTGATACCAAGTGTTGTATCAACGAGCCCAATAGGAGTTCACTATCTATCTATCCAAACCATGCACCGATATTATCCCCACCTTTACCAACTAGGTCCAATACCTTGGGTGAGAGTAGGCCCAATGGACCTTTAGGTGTGGAGCTTTAACTTAAAAGGTCTTGGTGTAATTAGGAGTGGACCACCTATATTTAAACTGTAGATTAATGTTGTATTCTCCTATGTGGGACTTACACATCATGACTTGTATCAAGCCACCTGCACCGACAGAGCTATAGTGTCATATCGGCTAAACCCATAGTGTTACACTGGCTAAACCCGAAAAGGATGCAACTCGGCATCATCCCCACTTCGTAATTTCAAATATATATATATATATATATATATCACATATTGATAATTGGAGCCAAAACCTTTCATGCGTGGGCCAAAAGACAACTATATCATGGCGACGGCACTTCTACATCACAAAATATAACAAAAAACAAAGAATCCAGAAGGATGAGAGGAGAAGAAAAGGGATGGAGTAAGAAGGGTGGTCACCGACTCCCAAAGGGAGCCGGGGCTAGAGATTTTTCTTTAGGGTTTTCTCAAAGAGCAACGATAAGATTTTCTCAGGAAAAAAAAAAACTACATTATCATTTTAAAGTTAATTAGTGCAACTATTTTCTTCATTTTCTGTCTTGCATAACACATGGCCTTTAGCATTTAGTATGATGTTAATATTACAAGCATATAATTGATAGTCTAAACTATAATGGGAGGGTGTTTTCTCACACACGTACACACTATCAAGATGTGATGGAATTTCAAACCTGAGACCACTAATCTGTAAATTAATGTCATTTTCTATCTGATAGACCCCGTTAGTGTAGGAAGACGAACTTCTAAATCATAGTCTTGTAAGATGATACTGATTGATTGTAATTGACAAGTCATCGTGTATATAGGTCTTATTTTCATATTATGAAAAGAAAATGCAGTTATATCTTTTTATAATCGTTATAAGTGTAGAGAGTAATTTATCAAAATTTCTCTTGAAAGCAAAAATCAGAAAAGTACTTAGCACATATATTTAATACTTGATAATATGTGCAAAATAAATGTTATAATAATTGGCTTTACCTGCTCAACATTGCACACCTACCAAATTCTTCAGAACACTCTTTCTCTGCGATCTGCCTCTTCTTCTCACTTGCATGTACGTGTACCCATCAGTCACCATGGCACCTCCTTAGTAAGTTTATTTTGTAAAAAGTTTGGGAGAGAAAGAAATGACCCTACTTTACTGGTAACTCTCTCTCCCTCTCTCTCTCTCTCTCCAGGACCAGGTACTAGTAGTTGGTGTTGGTTCTTTATAGCTTTGTTGGCTGTTTTATATCTGTTGCAGGGATTCTGTAAAAAGTGGTCCTCACAAAATGTTAAGCAGATATTACACAAATGGAAAGAATTAGTATTCCAGTATAAATTGGTATGTTATTTAAGATCATGACAGTTATTATTTTTTGGTGTCCACTTCATTATATAGTTTATATAATTCCAATTATTGTTAATTATTGAGCTTCCACTGCAATTCACCAAAGGCTAGAGTCGAGGTTTTAGGTCTAGGCCTTTTCACAAACATACATCCTAGATATGGTGCCTTGAGCGGCTTAGTTTTGGGGTTCGGTGCTCAGGATCTGTGTCTAGGTTAAGCAAACTCAGGTAAGAGGTTTAGAGGTCAAGGTTGGCGTCTGGGTTCCCGGCATTTGACTTCGAGATTTAGAAATCCATGTTTGATGTTTCAACACACTTTTTTCTTTTGCTAGCTTTATTTAAAGATTGGAAATTACTACCTCCCATATTTTCTTTTCTTTTTTTGTTTTCTTGTACTACCTTTCTTTTACCCCCCCATTAACCATTCGTTAGCTCAAAATTAATGTCCCCTCTTTACACCAGATACGTACTTGTTTCTTGTGCATGTGTGTGTGTCTGAGATTCATTCACACGCAGAGGCTCAGCTTAAGTCAATGTTGTTGTAGAGGGTTTTAAGGGTTCTGATCAAAAGCCTGTGACTGCGGATTTTCATGAGTTTAATCAGATATAGTAATTCAATGATATAATTTTCGCCAGTCTCTCTGGCTTCTCTCTCTGCCAAAAACCCAGTCTCTGCTTCACTCGTGCATGGCAGCATGCTCTTCACTCGCTTTGCAATTATTAGTTTCCATCCCCAACTCAACTCCCTCTCTCTTCTTTCATAATTCTACCTTTCTTTGCCATCCCACTACAAATCACTATCTCCCTATACCCTACCCCTCTTCTCTCTCTTGGTCACACACTTTTTCTTTCTGAAAAAATAAAAAGTTTAGAACGAACATCCACGAAGAATCTTATAACCATACATGCATATCAAACATAACTTTATGGTAAACAAAAAAGAAAAATTCCCAAACCAAATGCAAATGAGCTAAGCCATTAGCTACCATGTTAACTTCTCCATAAATATGATGGGAAGCTTGAGATGGACGCCTATATAATTCTCTCTCTTGGTCTCACATATATACACAACTTTTTGGGTTTCGATATCTTGTAATTCCAATGGAAGTATCAAGCTCTTTGATTTTTTATGGATATTATTAGCACCAATCTCAAGGTGGACCACCACCAACTCAACATGCCGCTAGAAACCCACATCTTCTCCAACCCTAATAACAACAATAACAGCAACCCTTCATTGGCATAAGCTTCTTCTTTGCCATTAAAGTCATGGTCATGGAGGACTTTGGGAGGGGGACCATGTGGGTTAAATGCAACTGCACCACTTATATCATGCCCCTTATAAAGTAGATAATTCATATCTGATGCGAACCCAAGCCTATTGCCCTTTTCCTTTGCCTCTTGATGTGGCAACGTCGCATGCGACGTCTCATAACTCTAAAGGAGACGTGTACATCTTTATTTGATATGAATGCATTTACCGAAACCCTCTACAACCAGCTCGATTTTTGACCTGAAATGATGGGCTTATAGTCAATCTAAAGTTGGATGAAAATTAGTTACACTTCTAAATCCAAGTAGAACTCTAGTCAATTCATAACTATTGAAAGACACGATCGAAGTTCTATGGTATAGTCAAATATATGGTTAATCTTGATTGAATATGTACCATACAATTTCTATAAGAGTTTCTAAAAATATTTTAAATTTGAAAAACTCATCAATGATCATTCGGTCTAATCAATGATTATTTGCGCTTCTGTAGGTCCGCCAGTGTCCATCAATGGCTCCTTACATCAATTTTTTTCAACGGCCACTCTTAGAGGCATACAACATGTGACCACAAAAATGAGTCCAAATCTGATTATTGCCCACCAACAAATGGGTCACCATCATGAGAAACCCTAAATCTCTTTAAGTAAATAACGATACTGGCTTCTATTGGCTATAGGCTTGGTGTCTTCATATTATAATTGATATATATACTCTCTCTCTCTCTCTCTCTCTCTCTCTCTCTCTCTCTCTCTCTCTCTCTAGCAGCTGCGTTGTTGAATTGTCTGTTGTGGCACAAGGAAGGAAAGGAAGCTAGAGAATGGAAGGGTCACTATCTTGTTGTTCCTTATCTCTCTTTCCCATTAGGTGGCTGGAATGTGACATTGCCTGAGAACTCATATGTCTTGGGCCTCCCAACTTTGCTCTTTCACAAATAACGCCATCCATCCTTCTGCAACATTTGTGTTGCCATGTATGGACCAAATGGATAGATACTTAAAGCTGGTCATGTGTCCCTTTAACCAAGGCTTTGTTTGGATGCGACATTCGAATACGTATTATGTTTATATACTTTTGTCATTATTTGTTGTTGAAATTTGATGCTTCCATTTTACAAAAAATTTATTCATTTGTGTGGGTGTTGTTCAATGTTCTATTAGATGTCAATTCAGATTAAGTATTCAGGTGTCCATATATATACATGTTCATGTGTTTCGTATTTCAGAATATGCAGCTTTAGGAATTTTGCCGACATTAAGAACATTTCAAAAACTAAATAAATAGATAAATTAGATACTGGTTACTGTCTGAAAGCTATATGCATGACGTTTTATTGGCGACTTAAATTGAAAACTAATTAATTTTAGAATCACATATAATAATGATCGACGAGAAGAATATAAAAAATAAACTATTCAGATCATAATATTAAATTGCAGACGAAATGTCCTGCATTAGCTAATATAGACACACTCAATGACTAAATTGGATAGATTAAAAATATATACGGAATTAAATTGGCAAATCGAATAACATACAAGGATATAAAATTAATGAGTATACTTAACCCTAAGTAATAGTACAGCCCAAGTACACCAAACATGTGTAATGAAATTCATTTCTGGAGAAGACTTGGCCAGGAAGCATAATTAATTTCAATTTCCACCACTGTTTGTAAGAAGTGAAAGCTTCCTTGAGGGTACACTTGTACTAGAGCTAGCTATATAAGATACAGTTGGAGAAATACAAGTAGATCAAATCAAAACTTTTTTCGGTAAACTATTTTAACTTTAACCCCAGTAAGTACTACCTGGGTCCTCAGACAAAGCACAGGTTTGGGTAAATACGTAAACTTATTGTAGCTGTACTGTACGTATTGAATGCTTATGCTTGTGGGTGTTAGATATGCATGTCCCCGGCCGCGTGTCGCGTGCCTATTAGTTTATAATCCAAAATTCCTGAGGTTGAGTGCAGAGGATTCGAGCTTGGGATGATGATGAAATATATGAAGAAGGCAAAGACTAGCAGACATTCCTATTTGCCCTTGGATCACATGTGACTTCCACATTCTAAGTTACAAAACCAAATTTAATGTTTGGAAAGAGATATTTAATTTGGCATGCAGAAGTAATGGCAATGCAAGAAATCCAATGCAAGTTGGGGATGAAAACATGAAAGCAGATGAGCCCCACCATATGCATTTCAATTTCTCTACTACGGTGGGCTTCTGAAATGGTTGAAAGTGTATTTAACAATAAAAAACGCTTCGAACTATATTTAGCAGAGAAATTTAAAAGTGCTTATGGGTCATAATGAAGTACTTCCAAGTATGAAAGCATTTGAATTTAAAAAAAAATTGACGTTCTTATAAATAGAAGTGCTTCCTATAAAAACAGCCCGAAAGTGAAATGCAATAATACTCACAAACAAAAAAAGGCAAGCCAATTGGGGCAGGACCATATATCAAACAAATATATAACATGCACATATGAGACTAAGTCTATGACCATGATGGATGATGGTGGGCTTTATTTTTTTTTTCTCTACTTGTAAGACCCTTAACTGTCATTATAAGGATGGATGTTTGAACTCCTTGAATTAAAAGCTTGATGGGTATGATATCATTGTTGTCTGAGACTTAGGAGGGGTTTGGACCACAAAAGGGCATCTTTTTCAGATGTTGCATTAACAATGTGGGGGCATCTTTTAATTTTGTGATATCCTTGGTCCCTTTCCCTTTTGATTTATAAATTGATATGTCATGTTGTTTTTGGCTATGATTCCGTAGGCTCGAGCACAGATATTATTGTGAGGAATTAACTTTGTGAATTGGAACCTTACATCTGCTTTTTGTCTAATTAATGAGGGTTAAATTGTTGTTGTGAAAACACGTAAACTAAATTCACTTATATATTTCTCAATATATGAAAATTTTGTTTGGCGCATGTAATAACCCGAACTTAAATTAATATTTAGTTATTAATTTATTAAAATAAAAGACAATTTTACCCCGATAATATTTTAATAGTTTAAAGTGAACTTTTTGTTCGGGAAATAATTTGGGAATTTCAGTTGTATCGTTGCGTAGAGCACATCGAGATGAGTCCGTAGACACGTAGTGGGCTCAAATCGGAGTTGTAACGAAGAAGTTTGCATAACCGTAAATATTTCGATGTTCAGTTTTAAAAACTCAGATTTTCTTCTCTCTTGCGACCACCACGACCAGCCAACTTCAGACAGCGATTTCTCCCAACTCGGGCCACCGTTTCAGGCAAGACCAGTCCCAAACGAACCACCTCACTTTCCTCTATCAGCCCTGCCCCTCTTAGCCTCAATCCGCCACTGCAGTAGTCGGAAACAGCCACGAAACAGGCCGGTTCCAACAATTTTTCTGAAATTTTTTGGGAGCTCGTTCTCTCACTTCCGCCCACCATTTCTGTCGATCCAAGTATGCTTTCTCAACCTCTTGAGATGCTCTAGCTGCTAGTTGTGTTGGATAAGAGAAATTTCTGAGTTTTGGAGGGTAAATTTTTCCGGAACCCTACATCTGCTCCCTGTCTAATTAATGAGGGTTAACCGATGTTGTGAAATTTCATGTAAATTGAATTCACACATATATATTTCTCAATATATGAAAATTTTGTTTGGCGCAAATGTGGATTAAGTCAGTAGGTCAAGATAATATGTTTGTTGCTTTACACCAGTTTGATCCTTCTCCTCATACATTAGAGTAGTTAGAATTTGTAAAATATAAAAAAAATTAAAATTAAAATTGCTTATCTAATAAATTTCCTTGTAAATGAATAAATCTGTGCCTTATTGTAATAGGATAGAAGTAGATGTTCCTTGCCATTATTTTGAAAAAATAATTAGAACGTGGATGATAAGGTCTCAATTCAATTAGGATTGACCATTTTCAAAACAAAATGATATGGAAAAGAATATAATTTGAATATGAAATTATTAAATTAAAATTGACTATTTTTTAACTAGAGACTAATATTTGACTGTTATATATTTAACACGATAGCAAAAATAACGCGACTTATTTTTCTAACGCAAATGTCTGATTATGGCATGATAAACATGTTTAACTAATATTGTACGTACATAATTTGTTTACTTTTTAATCATATTTTTTTTCTTTTCTTGATTTAGCGTGTGGATGAGTGGATTTTCACTTTAACAAAAGGATTAATTACTCATCTACAACAAAGTCACGCTATTACAAACTCACCACAAATCGGTATCAAACTCTCACTTATGTGAGGCGAACCTAATACCTACACGTGACATGTATAACAGCCGGCGTATTGTTTATACATATCAAGTTAGAGTATATTGACTTGTACTTGGCATGAAACTGAATTGAACACACATACCTTAAAAGAATTCGGAGCAATAAGTCCACGCCACACGACTTTTAATCACCTAAGCTGTTAAGAGTAAATGAAGTACAAAGTTAAAAAGTTCGCATCTCTTAATTACATGTACAACAATTCATAATTACACATGTTTGGTTCTCTCAATACATTCATAATAAAGGGGAGAGAGAGAGAGAGAGAGAGAGAGAGAGAGAGAGGTTATTTAATTTCAAAATTTTCTACCTTGTTTGAGTTTGACATTAATTTGTCACAGCCATGGAAATCTGAATTTGGTAGTTGTAAGTTAACGAGGATCACATGATTAATGTTCCCCCCATTTACTTCAATCACCGGAAAATTGGCCCACATCTTTAAATTAAGATGTTGACATAAGAGAACATTTTCAACCATCTTTTCCCATTTATTTTCGTTATAAATTAAGAAGTTCAAGCAAAAGGAAAAGAAAATGTGTAAGAAAGTGAAGTCAGTAATTAATGAAACTAGACATCCATTGTAATATGTAGTTGGGCAATGCCACATTTTTCATCTCATCAATTTTCTTTTTCTGAATCTTCCAAACTGTTTGCTGATCAGAATTTCATTTTAAAAAAATAAAATAAAATAATAGATTGCATTCATAATTCAGGTATAAAGGTCGTCAACCGCCAAGACCAATACAAATACAAATAACCGCATAAAACTCTTAAAGAAAATTTTGATTGAAGTCTCTCCAGTTCTTGGAATTTAACATGGCAACTTGGCTTTTCTTTCATGTTTGCAGTAGTTGAATGGTGTACTTGTCTGAGCAACCCCACATCCACATGTAGATGAGAGAGAGAGAGAGAGAGAGAGAGAGAGAGAGAGAGAGAGAAGTTTTAAGTCCTCCATGCATTTAGTAGGCCATAGTACTTGGCTTAATTGATCATAACCAGAGCTAGGTTTCTGGCAATTAATTTTGAATTCTGAAAGTGGTCCTAAAACATGTACGCTCTAGGTCTCGTGTTTTTATCTTCTTTTGCACCTCTTCCTCCACACATAAACCTGCTTGACTTTTCCTTCCAATGTTAACTTGTGTGGGGCCCTTGATGGCCACTGCCTCACACAAAAGCTTTGCTACCCAAATATATAACACACAAAAGTATCAAACATATTGAATCAAATAAAGTACTTGCCTCGTAATTTAATTACCTATAAATAGCATTTGTGTTTGAGGACTCTCTTCTTTTTTCTCAGGAGATTTACTTGTTTACTTGAAAAAGGAACGAACAATTGTGGCCAATTCAATTCGCATATTCTCATCTGCCACGTCTAATCTAAGACCTAATTCAATTCAATCACACGAGGAAGCTAAGGTCTGGTGGGTTCCTTGTTATTAATGTGTTGGATTGGGCAATTCCATCCATCATTATTAGCATTCTAGGGCATCCTAAGAAATTTGTACAACTGACTCTATATTTCCATTACAAATTTTAACTAATACATGAATTATTGGAGGAAACTGATACACATGAGAGAGAGAGAGAGAGAGAGAGAGAGAGAGAGAGAGAGAGAGATGGTGCTGGGGTGGTTGCCAGCCAGCGGCGGTGCGAGGCTGGGCCGGGAAGAGATAAGGTGGTTGCTGAGTGTGAGTTGTTTTTTAGGGGAAAATTGTCTTTTCTTTTTTTATTTGCTGATTGGGCTTAGAATTTTCTTGGGGAATATAGGCTCTCTTACTCATTCTTCATGTAGTGTCACTATATCAAACAATTTGATCAAGCACAAACAAGCTGTGTTTGAAAAAACCAATACAGTCAGCTGGATATTATTTCATACCCAGTAAAAAATGAAACTATTCAGTATATTACCCGAAAATGCATCACAGAATAAACAAGGAAAAAGAACACTTAAACCATGCACATGTTTTTTCTTTTCTGGCATAAAACACAGAAGAAAAAATGTACACGATATTCATCCTTTATCCCATTTAAGGGTT
The DNA here is from genome assembly GCF_902201215.1 of Prunus dulcis. NCBI lineage: Eukaryota > Viridiplantae > Streptophyta > Magnoliopsida > Rosales > Rosaceae > Prunus > Prunus dulcis. The sequence goes on along the minus strand of NC_047656.1, from coordinate 10,565,136 downwards.
GTAAATCCCAGATACCTGATATGTGGTACTTGCAAAAGGAGTTCTGAATACTTATACAGCTCTAACGCACTTCGTAATTATGGCATTATTCTGTTGTCCTAGGCATACTATGAGGAAATTCAAGCAGCAATGGATGAGTTTCTCTCGTTGAGAATGCGGTAGTAAGTGTCGTGATCTGATGTGTCTCTGAATCCAGGAATGAAATCCGAAAAGAATCTAAGGACGGCAGCTAAATGTTGCAAGTCATTGGAGGTAAATGCTGACTCGAGAAACAATGAAGCTCGTACGGTACTGACCTGAAATTTTTACAAATAGTGTTAGGCATGCTGAAATAGTGTGAGAAAATTAATACCTTTTCCTTCAACATAATATCGTCAGGAAAAGAATTTGGCACAGAATGAATTTCATCAAAGAATTGCTAAATAGATAAACACATCCTAAAGCATTAGAAAAACATTGAAAGAGCTTTCTACTGGTCCAAATAGGGGAAACTTTGTGGCATCAATCACTAAACACAGCATAATAGGTTTGGCAGTCTCCGCAGCATGAGGCTGAGCTAGGGAGTGGACAGAAAACACAGCAACAGCCAGCAAAAATAAAGTGAAATGCAAAACCAACAGAAAATGTACGGCAATTAGAGTGAAAATATATACATAAATCCTTTCTTTCCTCGGATTCCAAGGTGGGAATTACCTTGTATTTCCGTGCATAGCGTAATGCTTCAAGGTAATATCCATCTTGCACTAGTAACAGTACATAGTCATGATGCAAAGAAAGCTGCCTCAGCATATCTAAACCCAACTTCCTTGTCAGGGAGTGCTGACGGCCAGACTCTAGGAGTTGCATTGCTACTTCTCTAGAAGGTTCAAGAATCTGTTATGAAACAGTTTTCACCGTGAATATCAGATCAAGCATAAACAGCACACTGTTGCAACTTGCAAGCACACGTTTCTAATAGGCATGTGTTCAGATACCTTGTTTAAGACAAACTGCCCAAGTTCTGCATATCGCTCACTGCGTGAAAGTAATTGTATGGTCAGAACATAGAGATTAGGATGGACTTCAACCTTTTCCAAATTAGCGCTGCAAAATAATAACAAATTAATAAAGTTAAGAACCATGATCATTCCCTAATTCTTTCAAATATGAAGTACTTAAATTCACATCCATCACAGGAGAACTAATATTTTTTAGACATTTTTAAAGCTGGTTTTGGTCCAGGTAAGCTAGCACATCAGGCTGAACCAAGCCAGCAAATCAGAGTTTGATATCAACCTGGTTCATAAGGCATTAATGTTTTCTTATCTTTTTTTTCTATAATATTTTGAAGTTATTCTTAGATTTTTGTAAATTTAACTTATGAAGTTGAACAAGTTTTAATTATTAATAGAAGTATTCGTGAAAATACTTGACAAACTGATGTGCGACCACTAGGGAAAAGAGAATATAGAGAGAGTGAAAAAAGAGTTGGGAGGAGCTAGAAGACGAAGAACAAGAGGGATGAAACTATGGTTTCAATATCCAATAATCAAGTCTGCCAAAAGAGCAGTAATAGTTAAAGAATAAATCTACCTCAAGCCAGGGGAAAAGAAGAAAGAAAGAAAAAGTCTTCTTAGGATCTTCATTATCCATTAAAAACTTTTTACACATATTTATATGATGTGTGCCTTTCCAGCCCATTTAACAGTTATACAACATCAACCTATTTCAGAAACAATCAACCAATTGATCAAACACCAGGTGGAGTACAATCAAATGCAAGTTACACATATTAACTGAAACAATAACCTAGGTTAACATGCTACGCTCTCGCTCAGATACAAGGGCAAGATTGTGCAAATTCATGATGAGCCTTGCTAAAAGTGTATATGACAGAGAATAAATACCCAGCATGACTTTGCTTTCAAGGCCCCGATCATTTAAAGGTTCATAAATATATGCCATACCTGCGAAGAAACTCAACAATGATGGCAACCAAGTAAGAAGGTTCTCCAATCATCTCTTCCTCAACAGGAGCAAACACAAAACTGTACATTTCATCAGATGAAATTACTGGAGAGGTAGGTTGGGACTCTTGCTGCTCCAAAACATTAGCATCCAATGGGCTGTTGCCCGATCTTAGAGAAGAAGACCGAACTTCACCACCAGAAGTTTCAGCACCCGTTAATTTCCCCCTGGCCAATTTACCATCAAACAATTGAACGTTATTTGAAGTGGTCCTTGGGGGTTCAAAGCTTGCAATATCCTCAGAGTCGGAATCTGAAATGTTTAAAAATCTATTCGGCGATTCACTGTCCACTCCAGCCGCAGATTCATGTTTAATGGATTTTCCAACTGCACACACTCTACTTGCAGATACATCAGCACTGGACCTAGGGCCACTCGTCTGTGGCACAATAGAAGGTGATGTTTTTCCAGACTTTATCCCCTTAATATAGGTGCCTGTCTTAACAG
>NC_047656.1:10520152-10562582 GCF_902201215.1 Prunus dulcis | reverse complement strand
GTGGTTGGTCCCGGGGCGTCCCAGGCGCCTGCGTCATCGACGTCATCCGTCGCGCAGCCAGCTAGTGCTAGGCGGCGGCACCGGCCCACCGACACCATCGACACGACATCGATCGACGGTACTGGTGCCTCGGGATCACAGCCAGGTATAACTACACTTTTGTATTGTTAATTTTATATTGAAATTTGACAATGTTGTTTATTTAACATTAATACCTTATTTCTTTGCAGCGAAGAAGAACACCCGAGGGCCGTGTCGTCAGCTGAAGACGGTGAAGGTCACCGGGTGACCAACAGTCGTATCAGCATCGGATACGACGAGCGCCATCGGGCTGCACCGACGGCGGAGTTGCATAGCTCCTTGGCCCACGACATTGGCCACGTCGTGCGGACCCATTGCCCGATGCAATGGAAGTCTTGGAGGGTCATGCCTGACGAGATCAAGGTGGAGGTTCGCGGCCAGTTGTCGGTATGTACCTTACATTTTCATTATTTTTCTTTAAAATTGTGTATATTTCTATTACTTAACGTATCTAATTAATTGATTGCAGACGAACTATAACTTGGAGGATCTCGACGAAGAGTCGTTGACGTACGTCAACAGACTCTTCGCTGAGAGGTACAAGCAGTGGAAGAGCGACTTGCACCACCATTTTCAGGCCTTTGATGATCCGCAAGTCGCTCTTCAGGAGGGTTGCCCGAAGGAGCTTGAGGGGCGGGAGGATAGTTGGGAGTGGCTCTGCGCTCATTTTCAAGCGCCCGAATTTGCGGTATTTTTTTAATTATATTTGTTTAATTATTACTTATTACTTATTAATGTTTATTTTATTTTTTTTATTTCATTATTATTTAATTTTTTATATTTTAACTAATACGTTTCATTTTTTGTATAACAGAATAAAGCCCAAGTGAATAAGGGTAATAGGAAGAAGAAGACCCTTCTCCACCATTCCGGCTCCAGACCCTTTTCGTATAGGATGGATGCACGGCGACGGGTAATAATCACAAAATTTATATTTCATTTTTAATGTCATTTTTATTAATTTATTTTTTTCATACTAATATTTTTCTTCTCTTGTTCAATTTAGGAGGGGTCCAAGTTCCCAGAGATCGACGTCTTTGGTGACGTTTATGTTCGACCCGGGAATGAGTTGGCCGAGTCCCTTCATGTAAGTATTATTTAATTTTAATTCTTATGTTACGCATTCAATTTATATGCATGTTTTAATTTATATTTTATGTTATGTTCAACAGACGACGATGGTGGAGAGGAGCCAGTTGGTTCTTCAGGAGTCCGCCTCCCAGCTTCCTCCCGAGACTCCGATCGAGTCTGTGGCTCCTCCACAGGATGCTGGATTTCAGATCTTGACGGAGACGTTGGATCAGACTCTCGGGAGGAGGCCGGGGACATATTGTCGAGGGATGGGGAATGCCCGGCGGAGGGAACCTAGACCTCGTTCATCGGCGCAGTCAAACAGTCAGGTGACTGCTTTGACAGCACAGGTGGCCGAGCTTCAGGGTCAGATGTCGGTGATTCTACAGTCCCTCGCACAGGGAGGCTTTCCAATCCCGCAGTTTCGTGCGTCGACCTCCCAGCCCGTCCACCCCGAGCATGCCCACCAGACCACTGCCCCGGTGGACGCCCAGACCTCCGAGCCGCACACTGGCGACGACCCGGTTGATTTTGCATCATTATTTGATTAGTGTATTTATTTTCATTATAAACATTTATTTTATTTGTAAAACATTTATTTTATTTTATAACAAAATTTTGTTCTAATTTATTTTTATTGCAATTTCATTGTTTAATCAATTTAAAAAAACTAATTTTATTTACAAAAAAAAAATTTAAAAAACCAAAAAAAAAAATTTTGTAATATTATTTTTGCGCGACGGAACACATTTCGTCGCGCAAACCCATATGTAACAAAAGAAATTAAAAATCAATTTTGTAATTACGTTTTATTCTTGCGCGATGAAATTATACGTCTCGCTAATATGTTTTGCGCGACGATATATTTCGTCGCGCAAACATTTTTCGCGACGCCTGTGTTTTTCGTCGAGCAAATATATGGGCGACGAAAGCTTTTTCATCGCACGTATAGTTCTGCGACGAACATATACGTCTCCCCAACAAGTTTTGTGCGACGAAATATTATTCGTCGCGCTATTCGTTTCGTCGCGCAAATATACGTGCGCCGAATACTTTATCGTCGCGCAAATATTTCTGCGACGAACTGTTGTTTCGTCTCCACACCGTTGGTGCAATGGTGGTTTACCCGTCGCACAGATATGCCCGACGAAGGGTTGTACCTCGTCGCGCAAAGGCTTTCTTCTCGATCTTTGCGGGACGGAATGTGCGCGACGAATTTTTTGTCACGCTGAAGTTAGTGCGACTAGATGATACTTTGCGCGACGTTTTGTTGTTCGTCGCGCAAAGAGTAAAATGTAGTAGTGATAATATGTGCAAAATAAATGTTATAATAATTGGCTTTACCTGCTCAACATTGCACACCTACCAAATTCTTCAGAACACTCTTTCTCTGCGATCTGCCTCTTCTTCTCACTTGCATGTACGTGTACCCATCAGTCACCATGGCACCTCCTTAGTAAGTTTATTTTGTAAAAAGTTTGGGAGAGAAAGAAATGACCCTACTTTACTGGTAACTCTCTCTCCCTCTCTCTCTCTCTCTCCAGGACCAGGTACTAGTAGTTGGTGTTGGTTCTTTATAGCTTTGTTGGCTGTTTTATATCTGTTGCAGGGATTCTGTAAAAAGTGGTCCTCACAAAATGTTAAGCAGATATTACACAAATGGAAAGAATTAGTATTCCAGTATAAATTGGTATGTTATTTAAGATCATGACAGTTATTATTTTTTGGTGTCCACTTCATTATATAGTTTATATAATTCCAATTATTGTTAATTATTGAGCTTCCACTGCAATTCACCAAAGGCTAGAGTCGAGGTTTTAGGTCTAGGCCTTTTCACAAACATACATCCTAGATATGGTGCCTTGAGCGGCTTAGTTTTGGGGTTCGGTGCTCAGGATCTGTGTCTAGGTTAAGCAAACTCAGGTAAGAGGTTTAGAGGTCAAGGTTGGCGTCTGGGTTCCCGGCATTTGACTTCGAGATTTAGAAATCCATGTTTGATGTTTCAACACACTTTTTTCTTTTGCTAGCTTTATTTAAAGATTGGAAATTACTACCTCCCATATTTTCTTTTCTTTTTTTGTTTTCTTGTACTACCTTTCTTTTACCCCCCCATTAACCATTCGTTAGCTCAAAATTAATGTCCCCTCTTTACACCAGATACGTACTTGTTTCTTGTGCATGTGTGTGTGTCTGAGATTCATTCACACGCAGAGGCTCAGCTTAAGTCAATGTTGTTGTAGAGGGTTTTAAGGGTTCTGATCAAAAGCCTGTGACTGCGGATTTTCATGAGTTTAATCAGATATAGTAATTCAATGATATAATTTTCGCCAGTCTCTCTGGCTTCTCTCTCTGCCAAAAACCCAGTCTCTGCTTCACTCGTGCATGGCAGCATGCTCTTCACTCGCTTTGCAATTATTAGTTTCCATCCCCAACTCAACTCCCTCTCTCTTCTTTCATAATTCTACCTTTCTTTGCCATCCCACTACAAATCACTATCTCCCTATACCCTACCCCTCTTCTCTCTCTTGGTCACACACTTTTTCTTTCTGAAAAAATAAAAAGTTTAGAACGAACATCCACGAAGAATCTTATAACCATACATGCATATCAAACATAACTTTATGGTAAACAAAAAAGAAAAATTCCCAAACCAAATGCAAATGAGCTAAGCCATTAGCTACCATGTTAACTTCTCCATAAATATGATGGGAAGCTTGAGATGGACGCCTATATAATTCTCTCTCTTGGTCTCACATATATACACAACTTTTTGGGTTTCGATATCTTGTAATTCCAATGGAAGTATCAAGCTCTTTGATTTTTTATGGATATTATTAGCACCAATCTCAAGGTGGACCACCACCAACTCAACATGCCGCTAGAAACCCACATCTTCTCCAACCCTAATAACAACAATAACAGCAACCCTTCATTGGCATAAGCTTCTTCTTTGCCATTAAAGTCATGGTCATGGAGGACTTTGGGAGGGGGACCATGTGGGTTAAATGCAACTGCACCACTTATATCATGCCCCTTATAAAGTAGATAATTCATATCTGATGCGAACCCAAGCCTATTGCCCTTTTCCTTTGCCTCTTGATGTGGCAACGTCGCATGCGACGTCTCATAACTCTAAAGGAGACGTGTACATCTTTATTTGATATGAATGCATTTACCGAAACCCTCTACAACCAGCTCGATTTTTGACCTGAAATGATGGGCTTATAGTCAATCTAAAGTTGGATGAAAATTAGTTACACTTCTAAATCCAAGTAGAACTCTAGTCAATTCATAACTATTGAAAGACACGATCGAAGTTCTATGGTATAGTCAAATATATGGTTAATCTTGATTGAATATGTACCATACAATTTCTATAAGAGTTTCTAAAAATATTTTAAATTTGAAAAACTCATCAATGATCATTCGGTCTAATCAATGATTATTTGCGCTTCTGTAGGTCCGCCAGTGTCCATCAATGGCTCCTTACATCAATTTTTTTCAACGGCCACTCTTAGAGGCATACAACATGTGACCACAAAAATGAGTCCAAATCTGATTATTGCCCACCAACAAATGGGTCACCATCATGAGAAACCCTAAATCTCTTTAAGTAAATAACGATACTGGCTTCTATTGGCTATAGGCTTGGTGTCTTCATATTATAATTGATATATATACTCTCTCTCTCTCTCTCTCTCTCTCTCTCTCTCTCTCTCTCTCTCTCTCTAGCAGCTGCGTTGTTGAATTGTCTGTTGTGGCACAAGGAAGGAAAGGAAGCTAGAGAATGGAAGGGTCACTATCTTGTTGTTCCTTATCTCTCTTTCCCATTAGGTGGCTGGAATGTGACATTGCCTGAGAACTCATATGTCTTGGGCCTCCCAACTTTGCTCTTTCACAAATAACGCCATCCATCCTTCTGCAACATTTGTGTTGCCATGTATGGACCAAATGGATAGATACTTAAAGCTGGTCATGTGTCCCTTTAACCAAGGCTTTGTTTGGATGCGACATTCGAATACGTATTATGTTTATATACTTTTGTCATTATTTGTTGTTGAAATTTGATGCTTCCATTTTACAAAAAATTTATTCATTTGTGTGGGTGTTGTTCAATGTTCTATTAGATGTCAATTCAGATTAAGTATTCAGGTGTCCATATATATACATGTTCATGTGTTTCGTATTTCAGAATATGCAGCTTTAGGAATTTTGCCGACATTAAGAACATTTCAAAAACTAAATAAATAGATAAATTAGATACTGGTTACTGTCTGAAAGCTATATGCATGACGTTTTATTGGCGACTTAAATTGAAAACTAATTAATTTTAGAATCACATATAATAATGATCGACGAGAAGAATATAAAAAATAAACTATTCAGATCATAATATTAAATTGCAGACGAAATGTCCTGCATTAGCTAATATAGACACACTCAATGACTAAATTGGATAGATTAAAAATATATACGGAATTAAATTGGCAAATCGAATAACATACAAGGATATAAAATTAATGAGTATACTTAACCCTAAGTAATAGTACAGCCCAAGTACACCAAACATGTGTAATGAAATTCATTTCTGGAGAAGACTTGGCCAGGAAGCATAATTAATTTCAATTTCCACCACTGTTTGTAAGAAGTGAAAGCTTCCTTGAGGGTACACTTGTACTAGAGCTAGCTATATAAGATACAGTTGGAGAAATACAAGTAGATCAAATCAAAACTTTTTTCGGTAAACTATTTTAACTTTAACCCCAGTAAGTACTACCTGGGTCCTCAGACAAAGCACAGGTTTGGGTAAATACGTAAACTTATTGTAGCTGTACTGTACGTATTGAATGCTTATGCTTGTGGGTGTTAGATATGCATGTCCCCGGCCGCGTGTCGCGTGCCTATTAGTTTATAATCCAAAATTCCTGAGGTTGAGTGCAGAGGATTCGAGCTTGGGATGATGATGAAATATATGAAGAAGGCAAAGACTAGCAGACATTCCTATTTGCCCTTGGATCACATGTGACTTCCACATTCTAAGTTACAAAACCAAATTTAATGTTTGGAAAGAGATATTTAATTTGGCATGCAGAAGTAATGGCAATGCAAGAAATCCAATGCAAGTTGGGGATGAAAACATGAAAGCAGATGAGCCCCACCATATGCATTTCAATTTCTCTACTACGGTGGGCTTCTGAAATGGTTGAAAGTGTATTTAACAATAAAAAACGCTTCGAACTATATTTAGCAGAGAAATTTAAAAGTGCTTATGGGTCATAATGAAGTACTTCCAAGTATGAAAGCATTTGAATTTAAAAAAAAATTGACGTTCTTATAAATAGAAGTGCTTCCTATAAAAACAGCCCGAAAGTGAAATGCAATAATACTCACAAACAAAAAAAGGCAAGCCAATTGGGGCAGGACCATATATCAAACAAATATATAACATGCACATATGAGACTAAGTCTATGACCATGATGGATGATGGTGGGCTTTATTTTTTTTTTCTCTACTTGTAAGACCCTTAACTGTCATTATAAGGATGGATGTTTGAACTCCTTGAATTAAAAGCTTGATGGGTATGATATCATTGTTGTCTGAGACTTAGGAGGGGTTTGGACCACAAAAGGGCATCTTTTTCAGATGTTGCATTAACAATGTGGGGGCATCTTTTAATTTTGTGATATCCTTGGTCCCTTTCCCTTTTGATTTATAAATTGATATGTCATGTTGTTTTTGGCTATGATTCCGTAGGCTCGAGCACAGATATTATTGTGAGGAATTAACTTTGTGAATTGGAACCTTACATCTGCTTTTTGTCTAATTAATGAGGGTTAAATTGTTGTTGTGAAAACACGTAAACTAAATTCACTTATATATTTCTCAATATATGAAAATTTTGTTTGGCGCATGTAATAACCCGAACTTAAATTAATATTTAGTTATTAATTTATTAAAATAAAAGACAATTTTACCCCGATAATATTTTAATAGTTTAAAGTGAACTTTTTGTTCGGGAAATAATTTGGGAATTTCAGTTGTATCGTTGCGTAGAGCACATCGAGATGAGTCCGTAGACACGTAGTGGGCTCAAATCGGAGTTGTAACGAAGAAGTTTGCATAACCGTAAATATTTCGATGTTCAGTTTTAAAAACTCAGATTTTCTTCTCTCTTGCGACCACCACGACCAGCCAACTTCAGACAGCGATTTCTCCCAACTCGGGCCACCGTTTCAGGCAAGACCAGTCCCAAACGAACCACCTCACTTTCCTCTATCAGCCCTGCCCCTCTTAGCCTCAATCCGCCACTGCAGTAGTCGGAAACAGCCACGAAACAGGCCGGTTCCAACAATTTTTCTGAAATTTTTTGGGAGCTCGTTCTCTCACTTCCGCCCACCATTTCTGTCGATCCAAGTATGCTTTCTCAACCTCTTGAGATGCTCTAGCTGCTAGTTGTGTTGGATAAGAGAAATTTCTGAGTTTTGGAGGGTAAATTTTTCCGGAACCCTACATCTGCTCCCTGTCTAATTAATGAGGGTTAACCGATGTTGTGAAATTTCATGTAAATTGAATTCACACATATATATTTCTCAATATATGAAAATTTTGTTTGGCGCAAATGTGGATTAAGTCAGTAGGTCAAGATAATATGTTTGTTGCTTTACACCAGTTTGATCCTTCTCCTCATACATTAGAGTAGTTAGAATTTGTAAAATATAAAAAAAATTAAAATTAAAATTGCTTATCTAATAAATTTCCTTGTAAATGAATAAATCTGTGCCTTATTGTAATAGGATAGAAGTAGATGTTCCTTGCCATTATTTTGAAAAAATAATTAGAACGTGGATGATAAGGTCTCAATTCAATTAGGATTGACCATTTTCAAAACAAAATGATATGGAAAAGAATATAATTTGAATATGAAATTATTAAATTAAAATTGACTATTTTTTAACTAGAGACTAATATTTGACTGTTATATATTTAACACGATAGCAAAAATAACGCGACTTATTTTTCTAACGCAAATGTCTGATTATGGCATGATAAACATGTTTAACTAATATTGTACGTACATAATTTGTTTACTTTTTAATCATATTTTTTTTCTTTTCTTGATTTAGCGTGTGGATGAGTGGATTTTCACTTTAACAAAAGGATTAATTACTCATCTACAACAAAGTCACGCTATTACAAACTCACCACAAATCGGTATCAAACTCTCACTTATGTGAGGCGAACCTAATACCTACACGTGACATGTATAACAGCCGGCGTATTGTTTATACATATCAAGTTAGAGTATATTGACTTGTACTTGGCATGAAACTGAATTGAACACACATACCTTAAAAGAATTCGGAGCAATAAGTCCACGCCACACGACTTTTAATCACCTAAGCTGTTAAGAGTAAATGAAGTACAAAGTTAAAAAGTTCGCATCTCTTAATTACATGTACAACAATTCATAATTACACATGTTTGGTTCTCTCAATACATTCATAATAAAGGGGAGAGAGAGAGAGAGAGAGAGAGAGAGAGAGAGAGGTTATTTAATTTCAAAATTTTCTACCTTGTTTGAGTTTGACATTAATTTGTCACAGCCATGGAAATCTGAATTTGGTAGTTGTAAGTTAACGAGGATCACATGATTAATGTTCCCCCCATTTACTTCAATCACCGGAAAATTGGCCCACATCTTTAAATTAAGATGTTGACATAAGAGAACATTTTCAACCATCTTTTCCCATTTATTTTCGTTATAAATTAAGAAGTTCAAGCAAAAGGAAAAGAAAATGTGTAAGAAAGTGAAGTCAGTAATTAATGAAACTAGACATCCATTGTAATATGTAGTTGGGCAATGCCACATTTTTCATCTCATCAATTTTCTTTTTCTGAATCTTCCAAACTGTTTGCTGATCAGAATTTCATTTTAAAAAAATAAAATAAAATAATAGATTGCATTCATAATTCAGGTATAAAGGTCGTCAACCGCCAAGACCAATACAAATACAAATAACCGCATAAAACTCTTAAAGAAAATTTTGATTGAAGTCTCTCCAGTTCTTGGAATTTAACATGGCAACTTGGCTTTTCTTTCATGTTTGCAGTAGTTGAATGGTGTACTTGTCTGAGCAACCCCACATCCACATGTAGATGAGAGAGAGAGAGAGAGAGAGAGAGAGAGAGAGAGAGAGAGAAGTTTTAAGTCCTCCATGCATTTAGTAGGCCATAGTACTTGGCTTAATTGATCATAACCAGAGCTAGGTTTCTGGCAATTAATTTTGAATTCTGAAAGTGGTCCTAAAACATGTACGCTCTAGGTCTCGTGTTTTTATCTTCTTTTGCACCTCTTCCTCCACACATAAACCTGCTTGACTTTTCCTTCCAATGTTAACTTGTGTGGGGCCCTTGATGGCCACTGCCTCACACAAAAGCTTTGCTACCCAAATATATAACACACAAAAGTATCAAACATATTGAATCAAATAAAGTACTTGCCTCGTAATTTAATTACCTATAAATAGCATTTGTGTTTGAGGACTCTCTTCTTTTTTCTCAGGAGATTTACTTGTTTACTTGAAAAAGGAACGAACAATTGTGGCCAATTCAATTCGCATATTCTCATCTGCCACGTCTAATCTAAGACCTAATTCAATTCAATCACACGAGGAAGCTAAGGTCTGGTGGGTTCCTTGTTATTAATGTGTTGGATTGGGCAATTCCATCCATCATTATTAGCATTCTAGGGCATCCTAAGAAATTTGTACAACTGACTCTATATTTCCATTACAAATTTTAACTAATACATGAATTATTGGAGGAAACTGATACACATGAGAGAGAGAGAGAGAGAGAGAGAGAGAGAGAGAGAGAGAGAGATGGTGCTGGGGTGGTTGCCAGCCAGCGGCGGTGCGAGGCTGGGCCGGGAAGAGATAAGGTGGTTGCTGAGTGTGAGTTGTTTTTTAGGGGAAAATTGTCTTTTCTTTTTTTATTTGCTGATTGGGCTTAGAATTTTCTTGGGGAATATAGGCTCTCTTACTCATTCTTCATGTAGTGTCACTATATCAAACAATTTGATCAAGCACAAACAAGCTGTGTTTGAAAAAACCAATACAGTCAGCTGGATATTATTTCATACCCAGTAAAAAATGAAACTATTCAGTATATTACCCGAAAATGCATCACAGAATAAACAAGGAAAAAGAACACTTAAACCATGCACATGTTTTTTCTTTTCTGGCATAAAACACAGAAGAAAAAATGTACACGATATTCATCCTTTATCCCATTTAAGGGTTGTAAATCCCAGATACCTGATATGTGGTACTTGCAAAAGGAGTTCTGAATACTTATACAGCTCTAACGCACTTCGTAATTATGGCATTATTCTGTTGTCCTAGGCATACTATGAGGAAATTCAAGCAGCAATGGATGAGTTTCTCTCGTTGAGAATGCGGTAGTAAGTGTCGTGATCTGATGTGTCTCTGAATCCAGGAATGAAATCCGAAAAGAATCTAAGGACGGCAGCTAAATGTTGCAAGTCATTGGAGGTAAATGCTGACTCGAGAAACAATGAAGCTCGTACGGTACTGACCTGAAATTTTTACAAATAGTGTTAGGCATGCTGAAATAGTGTGAGAAAATTAATACCTTTTCCTTCAACATAATATCGTCAGGAAAAGAATTTGGCACAGAATGAATTTCATCAAAGAATTGCTAAATAGATAAACACATCCTAAAGCATTAGAAAAACATTGAAAGATGCAATAAGTGAAAAATAAAAGGAAAAAAGGGTATAGAGTGCCGAAAATGATGCAGCAATGTCGATAACATCTTCATATATTTTCAAGAAAGCATATCAGCTTTCTACTGGTCCAAATAGGGGAAACTTTGTGGCATCAATCACTAAACACAGCATAATAGGTTTGGCAGTCTCCGCAGCATGAGGCTGAGCTAGGGAGTGGACAGAAAACACAGCAACAGCCAGCAAAAATAAAGTGAAATGCAAAACCAACAGAAAATGTACGGCAATTAGAGTGAAAATATATACATAAATCCTTTCTTTCCTCGGATTCCAAGGTGGGAATTACCTTGTATTTCCGTGCATAGCGTAATGCTTCAAGGTAATATCCATCTTGCACTAGTAACAGTACATAGTCATGATGCAAAGAAAGCTGCCTCAGCATATCTAAACCCAACTTCCTTGTCAGGGAGTGCTGACGGCCAGACTCTAGGAGTTGCATTGCTACTTCTCTAGAAGGTTCAAGAATCTGTTATGAAACAGTTTTCACCGTGAATATCAGATCAAGCATAAACAGCACACTGTTGCAACTTGCAAGCACACGTTTCTAATAGGCATGTGTTCAGATACCTTGTTTAAGACAAACTGCCCAAGTTCTGCATATCGCTCACTGCGTGAAAGTAATTGTATGGTCAGGACATAGAGATTAGGATGGACTTCAACCTTTTCCAAATTAGCGCTGCAAAATAATAACAAATTAATAAAGTTAAGAACCATGATCATTCCCTAATTCTTTCAAATATGAAGTACTTAATTTCACATCCATCACAGGAGAACTAATATTTTTTAGACATTTTTAAAGCTGGTTTTGGTCCAGGTAAGCTAGCACATCAGGCTGAACCAAGCCAGCAAATCAGAGTTTGATATCAACCTGGTTCATAAGGCATTAATGTTTTCTTATCTTTTTTTTCTATAATATTTTGAAGTTATTCTTAGATTTTTGTAAATTTAACTTATGAAGTTGAACAAGTTTTAATTATTAATAGAAGTATTCGTGAAAATACTTGACAAACTGATGTGCGACCACTAGGGAAAAGAGAATATAGAGAGAGTGAAAAAAGAGTTGGGAGGAGCTAGAAGACGAAGAACAAGAGGGATGAAACTATGGTTTCAATATCCAATAATCAAGTCTGCCAAAAGAGCAGTAATAGTTAAAGAATAAATCTACCTCAAGCCAGGGGAAAAGAAGAAAGAAAGAAAAAGTCTTCTTAGGATCTTCATTATCCATTAAAAACTTTTTACACATATTTATATGATGTGTGCCTTTCCAGCCCATTTAACAGTTATACAACATCAACCTATTTCAGAAACAATCAACCAATTGATCAAACACCAGGTGGAGTACAATCAAATGCAAGTTACACATATTAACTGAAACAATAACCTAGGTTAACATGCTACGCTCTCGCTCAGATACAAGGGCAAGATTGTGCAAATTCATGATGAGCCTTGCTAAAAGTGTATATGACAGAGAATAAATACCCAGCATGACTTTGCTTTCAAGGCCCCGATCATTTAAAGGTTCATAAATATATGCCATACCTGCGAAGAAACTCAACAATGATGGCAACCAAGTAAGAAGGTTCTCCAATCATCTCTTCCTCAACAGGAGCAAACACAAAACTGTACATTTCATCAGATGAAATTACTGGAGAGGTAGGTTGGGACTCTTGCTGCTCCAAAACATTAGCATCCAATGGGCTGTTGCCCGATCTTAGAGAAGAAGACCGAACTTCACCACCAGAAGTTTCAGCACCCGTTAATTTCCCCCTGGCCAATTTACCATCAAACAATTGAACGTTATTTGAAGTGGTCCTTGGGGGTTCAAAGCTTGCAATATCCTCAGAGTCGGAATCTGAAATGTTTAAAAATCTATTCGGCGATTCACTGTCCACTCCAGCCGCAGATTCATGTTTAATGGATTTTCCAACTGCACACACTCTACTTGCAGATACATCAGCACTGGACCTAGGGCCACTCGTCTGTGGCACAATAGAAGGTGATGTTTTTCCAGACTTTATCCCCTTAATATAGGTGCCTGTCTTAACAGAGTGGGAGTAGGAAGAAACTAAAACATCTATTGCCCGGGAAACTGTAGACACAGGTCTCCGTTCTAGAATAACAGTACGCGCTATTGACAAGCACAATTGTTTAGCCTGAAAAGGAAATGGAATAAAGTTATAGCCAATAGTCATTAAGCAGTTCAGCCTCAAGAAAGGCAATGCAGCACCATAAGAATGCGAAACCACTCCACTAGACGTTACAGATCACAAAGATTTAACCGCATCTTAGATAGGAAAATGGTTTTGCAAAATGAGTGACCCAAAAAAGATACTAAAAAAAAAAATCATTAAATTGCATGCTCTAAGCAGTTGTCCCTTACAGAAAAGAAAGAAAAATCAAGTAAATAATGAGCATACCAAGAAATAAATAATAAATTCTACCTTATTGGCTTCCAATTTCCGCCGCTGCAAGAATTCAAGTACTGATGGTACTTCTGAGCTACTGGCAGAAATTGCCTACAGGAAGAGAGAAAGAGGGATTATGCAAGAAAAGATTTACTTTTCTCATTCACAATTAATGCCAGCAGAACAATCATACTAACAAATTATGCAAAAGAAAATGAAAAGGCTTGCCTCCAAATCTAAATGAATCTTCCACAAAAGTTGATTAACAACATCACATATGAGGTCAGGAACAAGAAAACTCCAGTCATCTCCATAGACGATTGCTTCATGGTCACTCATAACATTAACTTCTGAACTTTCAGTATCTTCCCTATTCGGTCGCAGGGAAGAAGAATTGGACCTGGGGAAACCCCTGAATAGTAGAGGAAGTGGGGCCGATATGGGTGCCCGAGAATCTGCAAATATATCATACAGTATAACAACCTTCGCATCCACTTGATGCACAAGCAGTACATTATCAACCACACTCACAGCAACCTTGCTTGAATAAATTGGCAAAGAACCCTGCAAAGTATATACAAACATCATTTGCATAGAATAAGTATACACCTGAGTAAATGTGAAAAGTGACCGCATGAAGCCAAGGTGTACACATAAATGCACTGAAACTGTAGTGATCACACGAAGCCATGATTTACTCATAAAACCACCAAAACTCTCTGTCACAAACATCAATCCCCCCATATTTTACAGGAGTTAACTCCAATAACCCAACAATGAGATCCAAAATTACCACGAAAAATCTTTTCAAATCCATCAATCCAAGAGCTATAGGCCCCTTTTATTTATTTACGCTGATAGTTGAGAAGTGTGAGTAAAAAAATATATATTGACAAGGAGGCCAACCCCAAGTATACAAGAAGCATAAACATGAAGATAACCAATGGGAAATAATATAAAGCAGGATTTTTTAGGATTGACAGTCTACACTCATGTAATTTGTCTCTTCATCAATTTAAATTCGTACCCATGCATGTTCCTCAAGTAATTTAGTCATGCAATCATCCTTAATTCAAATACCAATAAAATAGACACTAAAATACTTATCAAGAAAAACAAAATGGAAAAGGTCCAAGATATATTGGAGTATCTGAGATGTATCAGTACAATATGAATTAAAGACCCTCGGATAACATATCCATGCTACATAGCCTGTGGCCAATTGGTTGACATTTCTGTTAAGATTTCAGGGAAAGGGACCAGCGGCCCACTACTACCAACACCGATTTTGTTCCCAACTTAACCACCTGCAAAGCCCAGCAGGTGTGGGTTTTTATCACAAAAGACCTCTGTGTTATTAGTAGTGGAACCACTCACTTAAATATTGTATTTTATTTTGTCAAGTTTCTAATGTTTTTACATTCTTCAACAATTTCAACTTAAGGTGGATCAAAAGATTCTAATAGACAGTTTGATCACAAAATTTACCTGTTGTACAACCACATCACGGTAAAACCTATAAGAATGGAGGAGCATTGCAATCCTATCAACTTGCAGGCAGTATATTCTACCATAGCTGAACAATGAAAGACAATATGTAAGCCTTGATTTTGGTTGGCAAATTAAATCTAGCAAAAAGAAAACTACAAGAGGAACCTACATAGTGGCTATAAAAATATCTTCAGCAGCAAGGACAGGTTTATTGTTAGCCTCAGATTTAGCCATTGCCATCTCAAACTTTGGCAGACGAATAATCCCTGCAGATGAGAGCTACCCAGACGAAGTAGCAAATCTGTCAAGACTAAAATAATAGAGCGCACTGAATGGCATACATGCAAATATATCAATAATCATGTTAAGCAAAATAATTATATCAGGACTACATGAGAAGCCACACTAACAGATGTTTCAAGCAGAAAGAATCAAACATTTTGTTCCAGAAACTATGAAATGATTCTTAGTTCAATCTATAAAATACTTTTCAGCAACGCAAAGCACAGAGGAAAATTATCATAATGACCATATCAATTGCTTGCATATAATTGTATGAACTACAAGGGCATCAAAAAGATGGTAACAGTATAATCACTGCTGTATTTTGCATTAAGAAAGTAAACATTGCAAGTTGATGAGTGCTAACTAGGAAAAGCAATTCAACTTCCTAAAACCATATAGTCCAAAAATGAAAAAAAAAAAAAAAAAAAAAAAGGAAATTCTTCCACTTTTCTTTAACAATGGAAAAAAATAAATAAATACTTTCCTGTGTATTACAACAGCAATAGTTCATAGAAGTAATTTACAGCAAAAGAACAAACTGAAAGGCTTAAAAAAGAAAAACATTAACATAATGAGTGCTACACATACCTGAAAACCATTGAAGATTTTGCACTGCATTCCTGAAGCAAGAAGAACCAAGCGACTTTCATGTGTGTAAACATACCAACTCACATGTAATTTCCTTGTCTCGACCAATTGGAGTGATCTTGACTCAGAATTGTAAGCAAACAAGTCCAGCCCACTGAGATTGAACTCCATTTTAGCAAAATGAAAGAAAGGAAAAACCTTGGCGCAAAAGAATGCAGTTGAAACAAAGAAAAGAGTAACAAAAAATGTTATTGTAAAGATTTTGAAACTTTTCACAAAACATGCTCAGATATCCTATCCCTCTTAACTCAAGCTTTGGTACAACACCAGATCCCACACCCCACCCTCCACCTAAAAATCCTTTGCATGGAGCCACAACAAAGACAAAGCTTCCTAACTATGTAACAAAATGGAGCGCATTCTACCCCATAATGAGCGCACGCTTTGAGTTTGAAAAAAGCAATTGTAACCAAATAACATCTAAAAAAAGAGTCATTTAAAATTCCAAAAAAACCCCAGAAATGACCCAATTGTAATCTCTTTAAGGACACTGCCACTTGGTTAATAATGCTACTTGAAAAGTAACAGTTTAACTTCTCAAGAACAGACCTCCTTTATCATGTGACACAAGTGGAAAGAAGACTGGCCATAACAATAACCTGCTCTCTCTGCTTGCATCAAAACAATCCTTCACCTCCAAACTATCAGAGCCCACTTACCCAGTGTTGGTCCTACTTAACACAGGATCCTAGGGGAAGAGGTCCAGATATGATCCTAACCGTCAACATTTTAGTGGCCCTCAATAATCAATTTAGAAAGATTAGGTTTGCCTATCATGTATGTATATATATATATATCATAACTTTCCTCTTTATGTATGAAGCTTCCTAGACTTACAGCAGATATCAGCACCACAAAAGAAGTACATTTTGGCAACAGCACCCAATTTGTTTTAAATGGTTCCTATGTGCTTAACAAAAAGAATTGCATCCCTGGACGTCTATAAATAAGTGGTCTTTAACTAGTTTACTTGTCCTCACAACTGGGTAAACTACTAAGGTATGATCGATCTGCATGACATGATCATGACAAAAATTCTTGTGATGGCTGAAGCAGAACCAAAACCATGAATGACCTTCCAGTCATCAGGATACTATAATTTTCTCTCAAATAATATATGCCAATTCGATATATCAATGATCCAAGTTCAAGTGAACAGATGGATAAGACTATGTTGCACATATATGGATGCAGGGTGCAACCGATACAGTGATACAGCAAATTTTAAAAAAACTAGGATACATATATGGCAACAATACGCCAATGAAATACAGAAGATATACGAATCATATAAATTGATTCCTTTTTCATTCATAGCGTTAATGTTTCATCAATTACCAAATACTAAATAAATAAATAACAGAAAATCCCGCATTATAGACAAAAGTTGCAAAATAACTCATTCCCGTATCTCGGCTGTATCCTGACCGAATACTATGCATATCGGTTGCCTATCCTTACCGTATCCAAATTTCAAAGCCGCCAACATTAAGCAATACGCATTTGGAGTATTTGATATGTATGCAGCCTTGCGGGGGTGCATCCATATCTGACAGTCCATATCTAAATTTTTGGGAATAACTGTGGTTCACATAGTATGATGGCAAACTAAGCCCTTTTACATTTAAAAATTTTTTTTTGCTACAAATCCAACCAAAAACTTAATAGATACAGGATATACAAATAAATACACAATTTAAGTAATACAATTCATTCTTCAATATTCATATTAAACATGTGGAAAAACATATCCTTACCTGGTCTTTACAAATACAACATCACACATTGGACAATCTGTCCAAAAAAATCCCAGTATGCTCTCTGACTCTGACCTGCACCTCTGACTAAAAGTTTCCCCACTTCCTCTATCCCAAAACTGTATCTCATGATCAGATCTTTGGACTGCTATAAACTTTGCATCTAACGAATATCGAATGGATAAGATGGGCCCTTCACTAATTGAATCAGAGGTAGGAGTAACCACAGGATCAAAAGGAACAGTTTTCCAACAGAAGACCTAAATAGAACAAAAACGGAAAAAACACCATTCAGATCAAATTGGAATGGAAGACTTAAAGAATTGGAAACATTGAAGTACAAATATCATATTACCTGATCTGATGTTGGGGAAAGCAGCAGCTTATTGCCATCATCATAAAATAAACCCCTTGATCCAGCTACGCTGCATCTTAGGGGCAGATATGGAATATAAACATGTGAAAGAGCACCAGACCCACTCAAACCAATACTAGACTGTGAACTTGATGCTTTTCCAGACATCTTGATTTTCAGACTTTTGAAGAGTTATTGCAGGGTTTAGCAAGTACTGCTGCTGATAATCCTAAACCAGCCTCAACGCTATAAAACAAAACAAAAAATAATAAGGATAGACAAAGAAAGACATGAAGAACAGATACTCTAAAGGATCATGTTAGTGGAACAGTAAGAAAGTTAACAAGACTTTTCTAGATAAATGAAGAACCTTTTTTAGAACAGTTCCAACTACTGTGTCCAAGCACTGAAGAATCACGCTTGCTGGTTCAAGCCTTTCCTCGCAGCTATTTAGAAGCAAAAAAGCAGACTCAAAAGCCATTTTCCTAGAACATGACAAATACAAAGCTGCCATACACTGACATATCTACCATTAATTATGAAATCGTACCACGTTTTGCATGCAACTCTTTAATGCAAGAAATTCTTTCAAGCACATATCACGTTCAACTTGTGGAACCTTTGCTGCAACACAACCCCCATATTCTTTTCCCTACAAGGAAGAGATAAATTTTAAATTATGCACAATGTGCCGTGCAGATTCCAAGGTTTTGTCTATGGGCAGCTCCTAGAGAATATCGTTTAAACCATCTGCATAATTTTATTTTTTTCACATATACATAATAACCAAAGAACGAAATAGTGTATTATACACATATTCTGTCTTCTTCTAATGAACATGATGTCAAAGTTCAGTAACTCAATTTCTACCTTCACCAATATCTCCCCATAGTCCACATGATAAGAATACATCTATGCAACATTAAAATTACTTATTCGATTCCACAACATAATCTCTCCAGTCTATAGTCCACTCTTTAACAGTTCCGTTTGATCCAATTAAGTAGAACTCTACATAATATTAACATTTTAAATTATATATCATACTCTATTCTTTAACAATTTCATTTAATCGGATTACGCAGAAACTTCCCACGGATCCAAAAACCTAAGGCCACATCTTCTCGACCCAAATTTAAAACCTTGTTTAAATTCCCAGGTACAAGTCTTTGTACAGCTCCTCCCAATCTCTTACTATCGTAAACTTAAATCAAATATCCCCAATCAACAACTCGACCACAAAAACATCAAAGAACATGCAAAATACACCTTCTTGGATCAAAATTTATTCTCAGACCAAAAAAAGAAGATACATCAAAAGTCATTCCCGTATACAATTTAATCAAAATTGACCAAAAGACAGAGAAAAGTACGAACCTGTGCTGCACAAGTCACTAAAATGCGTTTAAGCGTGGATGTAGAGTTCCTCTCTTTCATATCCACAGTACTGCGAAAAATTAAACACGATTGATAATACGAAAAACAAAAAAGAAAAAGAAAAACTCGAAGCATTGAAAATGCACGAGCTGAGCTAACAATTTACTAAATAACATTAATCAATAATTCGAAATACTTAATTAAACCCTAAATTCACTTCGTTCTAATTGATTTTTCCAATTTACGCAAAATTTCACAAGAAGAGGAAGAAAAAGGAGGAGGGAAAAGAAGTTACCTGGTAAATTGACCATCTGGAGTTTTTGGGTGATTGTACGGACGATTAACAGAGAAGGCGAAGATCTCAGGGACTCGGACTGTGACTGTGTTTAGGAACGGGAAAGAAGGTACCGAACAACCTAACAGTCGTGTCAGGCGTCAACGAACTGCGGGTTTGTTGTGCTGATTCACTGGTGGTTCATGGACAGTGCATCACAGGCGGCCCAGTCGACTGCCACGTGGTCAGTGGACTGCATCGCTATAATCTTTAGCTGGATTTAGGTGGGCCTTTGGTTAGAGCATCATCAACTGGCCCAGTGCTCCAGCCCACCGCACTTGTACAGTTGCTCAACCCTTCGTGTATTTACAAGTGGCTCCTACTAGTACTACCGGATCCGGTATAGCGGACCTCAAGCCGATCGATCGTTACTGATTAACATGACTTAAAATTGAGTAACGGATTTTGAGTTCAAGTGATTAAGATCATTTATTTTTACATTTTTCACATGTCTCTAATCAGACATCCGATACAAAATAAAAAGACAGCTCTTTCATAGGTAGTAAATTTACGTTGTGGCCCAAGATGAAGATGAAGTAGAGCTTCCAACAACAAATTAAATGAAGCTCCTTCCTAGAGGAGAAAAGCAAAAGTTGGATGCTGCTTTCTGATTTTGGCTTTTTTTGGGTGCATGAAATGATGGAACATAGTTTAATAAGAATCCTATGATGGGAAAGAGAACAAAATATTAAAACATTTTTAAAAAAAGAAAAGAAAATGTAAAGCATTCCCAGGAAAAAAGAAAAGAAAAACTTTAGTTTCAATGAGTGGTTGGTTGACACTGGACAGGCTTTTGGGAGTATAGATAGAACAATGCCATTACAAAGCCTTTCATTGAAACCATAAAGAAATTCAATGTGAAAGTCATATATAACTAACATGTTAAATTTTAGAGAGTGGGTCAGTAACCCGCTATTAACAATAGCGATATTGTCTTCAACATAACCACCTACAAAGCCTAGTAAGTATGAGATTTTATCACAAAAGGTCTCGGTGATATTAGTAGTGGAACAATTTATTATATATTT
Source organism: Prunus dulcis (assembly GCF_902201215.1). Classification (NCBI taxonomy): domain Eukaryota; kingdom Viridiplantae; phylum Streptophyta; class Magnoliopsida; order Rosales; family Rosaceae; genus Prunus; species Prunus dulcis. The sequence goes on along the minus strand of NC_047656.1, from coordinate 10,541,941 downwards.
TATTTTATTTAGTCAAGTTTCAGACGTGGGACTTATATTCTTCAACACAACAAAGTTTGTTGGACATTTTAGTAATTAGTACCACTCATACCCCAATTCCATATGGTTTAATAAATAACTTTAATAGGAATCCGGAATCTAGCTCTCCTCAATCCATATAATTTAGTAAACAACTTCAATAAGAATCCGAAATCTAATCTCCTCAATCCAACTCATCCTAAATTCAATTCCTCGTAATTCAATTATTAATTAATAAATATGTCATTAGTGCATTTTATATTTCACCTACGGAATAATTTTTGAACACACACTCACCCAACATAATTCATAATGGCAGCTAATATATTAAGTTGTCATTATTAATTTAATCTGCAGCCATCATTATTAATTATTCCATCCAACCTTTATTAAAGATTCTTAATCAAACATTGAAGGCACGCATATACAATATTTCTTACTCAACTACAACAACTTGCCATTAATTATTTTAAAATGAGACTTTATGTAGAAAGGAGAGATGGTTGACATCTCCTTCTCCTCTAACATAATCGAGAAAGATGGTTGGCCTCATGTGTTGACCCCATAAATTTTTTTTTCTAGTTTCTTTTTGTATTTATACTTTTTTGGGGTTGAACACAAAAAAGACACTTTTTTTTTTTTAATTCCTTGGTCAGACAATCTTTGTGTATTTTAATATTCTACTTTACCTAAACCTTTATTTCCAAATACCAAAAAGCCAGCTCATGAACATCTTGTGTTTGTTAAAACTTCTCAAAAATCGAATCGAAACCACTAAAATATAAGTCTTCTTTATGCACTTTTTGTTAATGGAAACGATATTTAAATGCATGAGTAACTAGTCTTAATCACTTAAGTTATAAATTTCTTACGTCATTACATGTTTAAATGCTTAAAATTAAAACGGGGTTGGAATGTATAAAAGTTTGGATTGAGGTATTCATACTAAAATATTTAATGTCTATCTTTTAATGACTATTTTACGTTTTTTCAAAATTTAAATAAATTTTACTTTATTTTTTAGAAGCACAAAGAAAAGTAAATTTTTGTTTTTTTAAAATACGTACATGCGTGTGTAATTTCAGCCCGTAATGAGGCAGGCTTGAATAAAGTATAGCTTTTCATGCTATAATGAAACGAATTGCACGGGGTGAAGATTCATAATTACCTTTAACCATCTTCTTCCCTTTGTTTTTACATTTGACAGGTTTGTTAGCTAGCTTCCTTATGAATTAGGTGCGTAGGAGTTGGACGGAGGCAGCTAAAGGCCCACTGGGGGCAGCTGCTCCCACTCAATAATTACTTTGGGATGTGTCATTTGTATGGAGAGAGTTGTTATGTGTAAAGAAGGCACGTACCACATACCAACAAGAACAACAATAATCTCACTCATTTTTTTCCAAACGTCATCGTGTAGATGTGAAGGCTTTACTGATGCAAATTGGGCTGGTTTCTGTTACGAATATGCATTCTACTTCTAAATACTTTGTATTTTTTATATATGATAATCTTATTACTTGAAGAAGAAAAAACATAAAGTCGTTGCAAAATTTAGCGTTGAGATTGAGTATAGAAATATGGCTCGTGATGTTTGTGAATCACATTAGCTTATGAACTTATTGAAAGACTTGGGATTCAAGTACGGGAAAGCTATAAGACTATGTTGCGATAATAAGATTGGTACTGACATTGCACACAAACATGTGCAACATGACCACCACACTAAGCATGTTGAAATTGATTGAAATTTCATAAAGGAGGAGTTGGAGGTTGAAATAATTATTTTTTCATTTATGAAGACAGAAAATCAACTGATTTGTATTTTTATCAAGGCAATTTCAACACAGTGTTTTACAATTCATTTGACAAGTTGGGCTCATATGATCCCACACGTCACTCAATAAGAATAATTTATTTGCCTAATAATTAGTTAAGAAATTAGTTTTTGTACAATTAGATTAGTTTAGTCCTGCCAAATTTCAGTTAGGAGGTTAGTTTGTTACTCAACTTATTTAAGCTTAGCATATATATAAGTACTTACTTAATCTTTAAGCATTGTAACAAGATACAAATTTTACTTTAGTTTAGTCCGTAAAGCATCTTAAACCTCTCCACGCATTCTTATAATGTTACAATCTTTATTCATGCAAAAAACAAAGCAAGTTAATAAATTTTTTTTTTTTGAGGATCTTTCCTATTGAAATAGGCGATAGCATACTAAACTTATACACATTACACGGATACTAGGACTCGAATCCAGAATCTTACCTGAAAAAATAAATACTCCAAATCACTACACTAGTGGGTGATTTGCAGCAAGTCAATAATATTAAAAGTTAGTTATTGAGGAAAATTACAAGCCAGTGAAGTAAAAAAAAGGTTTAGATCCCGAGGCTTAAAATTATGATGATGACGATGTTAATGATTAGAATTGAAAAAAAAAAAAAAAACATAATCAAATTATCAGCACAGGACATTTTTTTAGCAGACAGAATTGTCATGTACTAACAATGATAAATACGTGTCAAACAACGGACGAAAGTTCACAGGTCTTGACATCCGACATACGACGTCGTTTTCTCGTCTTCGCCTAATTTTCCCCTTGGGCCCCACCCCCTCATCGCACACGACTCCTGTGACCTCTTGACTCTCTGAGTCTCTCTCTGCCTCCTCAAATAAATAAATAAATAATGAAAAAAAGAAAAAAACATAGCCCCACCACCATTACAGCCAGCCTTAACTAAGCTACAGCTACTGTACCAAATTCACTCTCTCTCTCTCTCTAACCACTTTCTTTCCTTTTTCTTTTCCTTTCTTCCTTCACTCTCTCTCTCTCTATGACTATAGGTGATGTATATGCCGTTTATGTATGTATGAGTCTCGCTTACTCTCTCTGCAAAAAAGTTGGATTGAGAAATGCTGATTGCCTTTGATCAAAGGCATCGCTTCCAAGGCAAGCAAGAAAGGCTCCATTTTATTTTTTACAAAATATAGAGAAAAAATAGCTCAGATATCTCTCTCTCTTGGTCCCTCACTCACTCGCACAGAGCAAGCGTCTCTCAGATCCGTCCCTTTCCGACTTCTGAGAAGATCTCTGTGATATAAAGCTCGCTTTCTCCCCACTTTTCTCCATTTGGTGCATGCAATGCTCCTCTGATTGCGTTTGCAGGTAAAGCCTCTGCTGCTCTGTTTAGTTTTTCTGTGCTTTGGAATTTGGAAGCTGGAATTTGGGTTAGTTGTATTTGTACTTAATCTCTTTGCTTTTTTCTTAGCAACGTAACAATGGATTAAGAAGATGTAATTTTCTGCAATTTAATGGGGACTTGTTCTCTTCCTTTACCTAATTTTCTGCATTTTCTCATTGCCTTACTCGTTGTCTGGTTGCTGAGAAAATGAGGAAAGTAGGGTAACAGAGAATTATGATTTTTGACATTTTAATTTTTGCTACATTTATGTATTAGCAAAAAAAACGGCGAGATGAGGTAAACTTAACTAATCCCAGGAGTAGTTGGATATAGTTGGTTTTTTAGTATTCCGTTGTTTTGCTCTCAACAATTCGAACTACTACACCCTCCATGCCACAATCATTTTCCCTACAGTTTTCTTGGCAACCAAAAACAGTGCTAGAGTATGCTTAGTGCTTAGTGGAGGTACTCAAAAATTGAACTTGTTACTTCAATTTGGTTGATTTTGAACTTACTTCTGGTGCAGATTGATGCTGAAGTAGAATTTGTAGTCGATGTATTGAAGGATTGACTTCGAGTGGTAATGGCATCAAAACATGGACCAAGGTCAAAAAAATTCGGTTCAAGAGCTGCTAATTCTCCTGCATCTTCGACTACATCGTCTTCAAAACAATATTTGGAAACATCTATTGAAGGTCAGAGCTCTCCTGCATCTTCTTCAGCTCGAAGTAAGCCACAGTACTTGTACTCAGAAAGTGTACCGCAAGATGTGGACAGATCAAAAGAAAATGTCACAGTGACGGTCCGCTTTCGTCCACTCAGGTTCATTTCACTAGTATGAATTATATTTCACTTACAAAGTTCCGTGAGTACTTAATAAGTCAGCTGTTGGTTCTTGTCTATGTCTGGTGTAGCCCGAGGGAAATTCGCCAAGGAGAAGAAATTGCATGGTATGCAGATGGAGACACTATTGTGCGGAATGAGCATAATCCATCAATAGCTTATGCATACGGTATTTATCTATTTTCCATTAAACAAATAGTCTTGCATTCTGCTTTATTTATTGAGCTTGTGTAGAGGAAGAAAATAGTAAATCAAAGCTTAATGATCTTGAGGTCTAATGAATTTGCACATAAATAATGACTTGGTTTTTATCCATTACACTAGATATGGATGACTGAGATGAATTGAGATCTTACTCACTTTGCATCTTAGTCATCCATATATAAGAAACAGGTCCTTGCCAGAGAATAACTCTATATGATAAAGGCCATAGCACATCAGAAGTCAATGCAGAATAGTTTTACCCTTAATTTAGTAGAAGTTTATGATTTCCCATAAGAAAAAATGTTATATTTCCATATCTTGTTAGGGAAATATTTTATCCAATGCGTTGAACGTAAAACTCGCATAAGTTAATTTTTGGTTGAGCCTTGTATTTTGTCTCATGGTTTCTTTATTCTATGCTTCTAGATAGGGTGTTTGGCCCTACCACCACAACACGCCATGTCTATGATGTTGCTGCTCAGCATGTTATTAGTGGTGCTATGGAAGGTGTCAATGGTAAATAGCTTTGACTTCTTGGTTTGATGAACTTAAATTTCTGCATTGTTTGCAGCTTGATTTCATGTCCTGAAATTTATCTGAAGTGTAGTTTGATCAGCATTGCTTTTTTCCAGTGATAAAAGATGGCCAATGCACAATTAATTTTCAACTTATTGAAACCAAAAATTGTACCCCACCTATTTGGATTCAGCTTCACGAATTACACTGGAAGTTTGACTTTTCGAGATCTGATATTATTGTGTGGTCCATTCACAACCTGATTCATATAGCTCTTGACAGTTATATTTCTAATAATTTGGGGACAGATTGGATAGTAATTGGGTTACTAAAAAAAGACAGTAAAGCTCTCTTGTATACATTTGTATAGACTGTATTTTAAGAGTCGTTCCTTTCTTGCTGGATCAACTGTAGGTTGAACACATTTTCCGTTTGCTTTTGTTTCCTTTACATTATCAAATTGATTACAGCACCTACTTTTTAGATATAAGTTTGATGAATTATCTTATAGGAGTGCCAGTTATAAGTCCATTTGGCCTTTGCGTTTACTTTTTCCCTTTCTATTTTCACCAAGCATGGCTTGATTACATTGCAAGAAGTGATATAACCCTTGCATGCATGAAGCCATGAAAAAGTGTAAATCAATTGGGGCACTCGTTCTCCATGTTAATTAATGTCATATGATGAATTCTTACCTCAGCCACTCATTTCAATAACATTCCAAGGACTTTGAGCTTCCCTCCTAAATTCTTTTTGACTAGGTTGCTGGACCTTTTTGAACAATGCTATAGGTTGGAGAGTGCATTGTTATTGCTCACTGGCTGAAGTATAGTTGTAATTGGTGTGTAGTGAATGATGATAATAGAATCTTGGGACCTAACGGTCTGTTGCATAAGGAAAAGCTGGGACCACTAATTCTGGCTGAACTCTAGGAACCATAAGATGATCAATCCCTTCGCAATCTTGGTCTACACAGTTTCGTTAACCATCTAGAAAACTTTGGGATCTTCTCTTTGTTAAGCTATGTGAATATGACTAGAGAATCTATTTGGCTGAACAAGCCATCCTGGTTCTGCCATCTGTTTTGTTTCCTAGGCACCCAATGCTTTGACTGTCAAGAGTAAAAACCTCTGCCTGCCAAGGGTAACTTGGGCACTGGTAGTTTGAATGGGTTCGGCAACTTGTTGCTCAAGCGAATTTATTAGCAGTTTGCACTAAAATTTGAGGGAGTTATACTCTTTCTTTGGTATTCAGATATATCTAAGTTGTAGATATGACATAATGTAGTGCTTATATAAATGGCTTATGATTTCCTTCCATGCCAGGTACAATTTTTGCATATGGGGTGACCAGCAGCGGGAAGACTCACACTATGCATGTGAGATTCTCATCATATTCTTATATAGAGTATAACTGGTTAATATGCATTCATTGGGCACCTCTATTTCTTCATAGTTTCTCATAGAAGTAACATACATTGTGCTTTGTAGTGAGATTGGGTATTAATGCGCTTGGATCCGTTATGATTATCAATATGCCTTCTCCTACAAATTTCAGGGTGATCAGAGGTCGCCTGGAATTATACCACTGGCTGTGAAGGATGCTTTTAGCATCATCCAGGAGGTACTTTATATGCAATACTAACTTCTTAATGTAACGTAACATCTATAGTTTTTTTTTTAGTAGAGAAACTACATATTATGATATCTGTCTATTCTCCAGACTCCAAATCGAGAGTTTCTTCTTCGCGTGTCATACTTGGAGATTTATAATGAGGTAAGACTTTTTACACTCCTATTTTCTCTATAGCATACTTATGAATCTCTTATTGGTTGTTGCTATTTGGAGATTGGTCTTGATTTCAAGTTTTCTGTTTGCACTGTTTAACTTTATACTAGCTTTAGTGATGCTTGTACCTTTAAATTTACTTTATTACCCTTTATGGTTTCTTTCATTTCAGGTTGTTAATGACTTGTTGAATCCAGCAGGACAGAATTTACGAATTAGAGAGGATGCCCAGGTGCTTTACTCATTTTGTGATCTTACGATCATCTTCATAAATTACTGTTATGCCAATAACAATGGTTACTGCCATTGTTTCAAATGCTTCTATCACATCATTAATCTTATGCCTTTACACTTCATGATGCATTTAATATCCATGGTAAGATAGAGATGAAATCTCTTCCTCTTGAGCTTTAGGCAATGATTTGAAGTGTAGACAATATATGGTGTAGAAATACGATCACTGATTCATGGTCCAAGATACATTCCTATTACCTGCAGTCTAAGGCAGGTACCTGGTTCTTAGAGTTTTTGAAAATTCCTGCGTGACTGAAGACGCCACACAAAATCTTTTCATTAACTTTTGTATGGAGTCTGTTACAATCAGAATATTTGCTTATGATTATGTGGTTAGTTACTTTGTCGAAGCTGGCATTTCCAAACTGTTAAGAATGTCTTGTTAATTGCTTAATTGATGGGTGTAGGGCACCTTTGTTGAAGGAACAAAGGAAGAAGTTGTACTATCCCCAGCTCACGCCCTTTCACTTATAGCAGCTGGAGAAGGTAAAAGAACATTAATGATATTTTGTGATTATGGGAGTTTCTTATTATCCAAAATCTTGTTTATTTGTGTAGTTGACCAGATGCTATTGGTTCTTGTCAATTTTAACTTCTCGTATTCCTTTCACGAATCTTGTTTCACTTTGTGATGGAATTTTAATTGTTGCCAACAGAGCACAGGCATGTTGGATCGACAAATTTCAATTTACTCAGTAGCCGGAGCCACACGATATTTACACTGGTGTGTTTCCCTTATCTTAATATAGCATATTGTAATCTTGATTGTTTTTTGTAATTCTATTTCTGTTTTCGCTAATCATTTCAATATCTTTTTATGGTATCTTACCTTTAATTTCTCTTCTATTGTTTTCTTGACACGGACAAACCTGCACATGACTTAATATGTTTGTATGACTACTTTGTTAACAGACAATAGAGAGTAGCCCATGTGGGGAAAATAGTGAAGGCGAAGCTGTAAGTCTGTCACAATTGGTAAGTATTCAACACTAAGGACTGACTTCAATTACTTGTTTGTTATCTTTCTTAGTTACAAACGACTGGTTTGCTATATTTCTTGGTTACAATTGTGAATTATTCAGCTTTTTATATATTCAATATTTACGATTTTCTCATGGATCTTTCATATCTAACTTATATGTGCAGAACCTCATCGATCTGGCAGGTTCTGAGAGCTCGAAAGCTGAAACTACTGGTGTCAGGCGAAAAGAAGGATCCTATATAAATAAAAGTCTGCTAACTCTAGGAACTGTGGGGCCTCAACCGTTGTTTTAAGCCAAGAAGTTTGAAATATTGTATTAGATTGTCCTTTCCCCAGTAATTGTTTATCTTATATGATATGCTCATTTCAGAATATTTTAACTTCTGTTGACGTAGGTTATATCAAAGTTGACAGATGCGAGGGCTACTCATATACCATACAGGGATTCTAAATTAACCAGACTTCTTCAATCTTCGCTAAGTGGTCATGGCCGTGTATCTGTAAGGCTTCCCCTGTCTTTATGGTTCCACCTCTATTCCATTTATCTGCATGAAGGTTATTATTTCAATACATCTTTGTGGCAGAACCAATATTGATTGCGAAGAAAGTTTTGTAATTGATTACTTATGTTGTCTACTATTACAGCTCATCTGCAATGTTACTCCTTCATCAAGCAGTTCAGAAGAGACGCATAATACGTTGAAATTTGCACACCGAGCAAAACACATTGAAATTCAAGCAGCACAAAACAAGGTATGCTTGTCTTATCTATTTTCTTTAAACTGTTAGTATTTTCATTTGTATTAGTATTTTCATTTGTTTCTCACCTCACATAATTTTATGTACCTGCAGATTATTGATGAGAAGTCACTTATTAAGAAATATCAAAATGAGATACGTAGTTTGAAGGAAGAGTTAGAACAGTTGAAGAGGGGTATCGTTACAATTCCTCAACTAAAAGATGCTGGGGAAGATGATATTCTGCTCCTTAAACAAAAGGTGCATTCAAATTCCTCTTCTGGGTTGGTCTCAGGGTTATTTCTGGGTCTGCAACTTTTGTGATATTCTGATTCTTAAACTCCGTCGCTTTCATAGAAATCAAACTTGAATGAAATGCTAAAACATGATTAAAATTGGTTTAGACACCTACAGGAAAAAAGACAATAATATTGCTGTTATCTCAGTTGGCACAACCCTATAAATTAAGTGTGAATGTATAACTAGTTTTGAGATTTATTTGTTTATTTTGTATCTTCTAAAATCCACTTAAATTATTGTTATGGATCAATCGTAAAGCCATCTTGGGCCCCATCCTTGATAAAGATGGGGTTCAGTCCTCTGGTATTACCAACAGACGTTTTGTCATTCAATTAATGCACAGTTCTCAGTATTGATGCATTATATATTTCTGAATAGTCAATGTTGCGTGACTTGAACTGCTTCTTTTGCTGTGATGTAATGTGTGAAGTTAGAAGATGGTAAATTCAAACTGCAATCAAGACTGGAACAAGAAGAAGAAGCCAAAGGTGCTTTATTGGGAAGAATCCAAAGGCTGACAAAGTTGATTTTGGTCTCGACAAAAGCAACACAATCATCAAGGTTTCCTCATCGACCTGGTCATAGAAGAAGACATTCCTTTGGTGAAGAGGAGGTCGGATTGAATTTTCCTAAGATTTCCCTCTGCTAGATGAATAGACTAGTTTTTGTTTTTTTTGTTTGCTTATTTAGTTGCTTGTTTTTTTGTTGACTTTTTTCTTTTCCTATTCCTCATTCTGTTTGACATGAGTGTAACTACTTGTGTAAAATTACAGCTTGCATACCTACCATACAAAAGGCGGGACTTGATTTTAGATGATGAAAGCATTGACTTGTTTGTTCCTCCTCTTGAGGGGAGTACTGAAACTACTGAAGATACACTGAAGGGGGAGAAGAAGACTCGGAAGCATGGACTGTTAAACTGGTTAAAGCTACGGGTATGTGCCATTTGGTTGGTAGAAATATTTCATCTCTTAGAGGGGGTCTGAGTTTTATTCTGTTCCTTTGTTGTATATAATATATATTTACACACATATGTATTATATTCTTGATGCCAATGTACTTATACCTTAACATACATGCTTTAGAAGGTTGATCTTGTAATTTCTTGGGGTTATTTCCCTTAAATAAATAAATTTTTAAGAAAATCCCTTTCATTCTTGTAATTTCCAAGTATATATTCCTTCTTTTCTTTTTCCCTTAAAGCCAGTACCCCATGTTGATCCACTAAAATGGCATGGGATCCTATGAGGGACTTCTTAGTATGGTCTGAACCTTCAGCTTTTCTGAAGGAACTGGTTACTCTGAACAATCAAACTTGTGCTGCGTGTGCCTGACAGCCCAATATATTTATCATTGCAAGACCTTTTTGTATTCTTTATAGATTTATTTTCCATCTTTTGTCAATTCTTGGTCAGAAACGTGATAGTGGTGCGGGGACCTTGACAAGCACCAGCGATAGATCCAGTGGAATAAAATCTACTAGTACACCGTCAACACCTCAAGCAGAAAGTGGTAATTTTCATGCAGAATCCAGACTTTCACATTCTCTACTGACAGAGAGTTCTCCATCTGCTGATCTTTTGTCTGAGGCTAGAGAGGATAGAGAAGTTGGTCAGGAAAATTTCCTGGGACAAGAGACACCTCTGGTATGTGGATCTTTTGTATAAAGAATATTACCTTGTACTTGAGCCAGTATGTGAAATATCAAATCTTGTAAACTTACAGGCTAAGAAATTATGTGAGGGATATTCTAAGTATGGTCCAAATAGAATTTATTTCTCTATTTTATGATTCATTCGTTCACTCATTTATTCATTTCTACCGTCAGACTACCACGAAATCAATTGATCAGATTGATCTTTTAAGGGAGCAGCAAAAAATCTTGTCTGGTGAGGTAGCACTCCATTCAAGTGCTCTGAAGCGGTTGTCTGAGGAGGCAGCAAAAAACCCCCACAAGGATGGAATTAATGTAATTCTCTTATATCCTCCATCTTTGTCTCCAAATGCTGTTAATATTCCTGGGACCTTCAATTTTACGGTTGTTCTGTAATGAAGATGGAGATGCGAAAGTTAAAAGATGAAATCAAGGCGAAGAATGGACAAATAGCTTTGCTGGAAAAGAAAATTGCGGAGTCCTTCATTGTTTCACCCAACAAACTGGATCAACTGGAAATATCCCAAGTAAGTTTGGACTTCCGTATTGTTGGGTCAGCTTGTACCTTTTTTTTCTTGAAACATAAAAAATCTGTCTTTAAGGTCAAACTGATGTTGTTTGTGGTTTATGCTGCAGTCTTTTGCTGAAGTGATGGCACAATTGAATGAGAAGTCCTTCGAACTTGAGGTGATAATAACTTACTACATCTTGATCCAAGAAAATATAGCACAGTAAATAAATAACACTAAAATAAATCATATGGAGCATCAAGTTGACCCCCCGGCATATAATTGGATTCAGTCCATTGCAATCATATCTATACTTTTGTGTTGATTATAGTTGTACATTATTTTTGTTTGATAATTAATGTCGCGGGCAAGAGACTCGCGTGATCAATTGACACACTGTAGAAGCATTTGCGTTCCGTGGGATGTCCAAAAAACCCATTGTAAATACCACTTGCATGACCCTCTCTGGGTATATCTTTATTAGTGTTACTTCAGTTTCCAGTTTACAAGACTTTGGATATTATTCAAATTACAACTACACTATCAAAGATATGGAAAAATGAAAATGAAGTTTTCCTAGGGCTCTACTGAGGGTTGTCCTACTATAATCCCAGTCTATTCTGTTGACTGTTGTATCATTACTTTCGTGCCAGGTTAAAGCTGCTGATAATCGTATAATCCAAGAGCAGCTGGAACAAAAGGTACGGGAACCAGTTTAATAAATTTTTTTGTTAATTTCATCTTTCAATAAGATTTCAGAGTTCAGAGCCTCACATGACATCATATTACGTTGTTACCAGGTCTGTGAATGCAAAGGGTTGCAGGAAACAGTTGCCTCATTGAAGCAGCAGCTCTCTGAGGCACTAGAGTCTAGAAATTTGAGCCCAATAGTCAGTTCTCAAACTGATTCAAAAAAATTGCATGAGGAACTTTGCACAGAGAAAGAACATGCAGTGGTGAATGACACAAATGAAATTTTCCTTCTACAGAAGCAGGTTTTCCTTCTCTCGTGGTCTCTGAGTGTTTATTTAGTTGGAAAATTTGAGTTTTGTACTGCCCCAAACAAACGGAAGACTTGGGTGCTGCAAAATAGGTTGCAGTTACCAGTTAGTCTTGGCGTAACTGATTCTGTTGATGCATGCAGAAACTCTCTATGTTTAGAAGAAAAAATGATTATTTCTATGGAACATTCTGTTTTAAGAGTTTATTTGGCAGTGCACTAAATTATGATAAGATCTTTTCATCGAAAAGATCTGGATTCCCATGGAAAGTACCAGTGATCAATTTCATGAGCTTGTTATTCTTCCAATTTGTTTCATTTTATTTTTTAATATATCAGTTTCAACACTGTCAAGCTACATCTCTATTAAATTACTCCTTTTTATCTTTTCCTTTTTCTTTTTTACCCTCACTTAGGTTGAAGAACTGCAGCAGAAGGTGGCTGAACTGACCAAGTCAAAAGAACATTTAGAAGTTCGGAACCAGAAACTGGTGGAGGAGAGTTCGTATGCCAAAGGTCTAGCCTCAGCTGCTGCTGTTGAGCTCAAGGCATTATCAGAAGAAGTTGCCAAACTCATGAACCATAACGAGAAACTAACTGCTGAGGTGGCCGCATCTAAGAACTCTCCCACTCAGCGTCGAAGTAGTAGCACAGGCCGAAATGGTCGGAGAGAGAGTCACGCCAAACAGGACCAAGGTGCGTTTGTCTCAGAAATGAAGAGAGAACTGGCAGTGAGTAAGGAGAGAGAGCATTCATACGAGGCTGCTCTTATGGAGAAGGATAAAAGAGAGGCTGAGCTTCAAAGAAGGGTTGAGGAATCCAAACAAAGGGAAGCCTACTTAGAAAATGAACTTGCCAACATGTGGGTTCTTGTGGCCAAGTTAAAAAAATCCCAAGGAACTGAAACTGATTCTTCGGAATCAACAAAAGAGACTCGACGATCTGATGGTTTTGGAGGATGGTGAGGGGGATTGAAGATGATCCAACAATAATGAGCTTTCAATAAGATTGGTTTGAGGGAGAGTGAGAGAGGCGTAAAAATATGTGTTTTGTTTTGTATGTCAAGGGTTTCTTGTTTGTGTATAATACAAAATTAGGGCTTTTTGTTACTGTTTGTTTGTAACAAATTAGGGATCTTTTTCGTTTTTCACAGTGCTGATTCAAATGTATTTTCTCCAAATACACGATTCGGGTTCTCTATTTTTCCCCAGGTAATATTAGTTTAACATGTGGCCACTAAAAAGAGAAAAGTGCCTTTTTATAATATTGTCAAGCTGTATTAAAATTCTTGTACTGGATTGTGTTCATCTGAAATGTGTTGTTTTTTGGTTTTTATAGAAGAGAGGACAGTAGGTTGCTGCTCACGGCTACTGTTGGACCAGAAAACTGTCCATGAGTGGGCTAGAAAACTGATCCATGACCCGAGAATGGGAATCATGGGTGGTTGGATGATGGGACTTCAAGCCCAAACACTCGAACGTCTGTAAAAGTTTACACTCTGATTTTATGTATTAAATAGTTTATAATTATTTTCACTAAACTAAAATTTTAAGTTAGGAAATAAAACAAAAATCTTAAGTTAAGAAAGAAAATCGCCCATTATCTATGGTCACTTATAAACAAGAAATTATTTCCAATATCTAGATTTAAAAATAAAAAAAAGCAAAAGAAAGAAATTAAATCATATTGAAATTAGTTCACCCAGATTCTTTGGGGCCACCGCCTGCACAGAAAGAAGAGAAAAATTGACACTTTAGACCTAACAGACAATCTCTCTCTCTCTCTCTCTCTCTCTCTCTCTCTCTCTCTTTTCTCAAACAACCAGTGGTTTTTGCTTGTTGTCATGACCATAGTCTGAAATATCGATAATATCGAGGAAATATCGAGGATATTTCGGTTTTTTCGAATCACGGATATTTCGGAACATATCCATGTACATATCGTATAAATATCGACAATATCGACTATAATATCGGAAAATATCGATGTCGATAATTTCGCTCACATTTCAGCAATATTTTGTCAAAATATCGGTGTAATATCGCTAAAATAACGAAAATATCGATGTGAAGGAAAAAAAAAAGTTTTTTTAAAAAAAAAGGGAAAAAAGGGGAGAAAAAAAAGCACAAAGGGGATATGAACCCCTCCCATTTTACTCCTCCAACACCTTAAACACCATATCACTTATGTTTTTGTGATAATATGCTAAAATATTTATATTTATATGGGTGGTATGTTGACAATTACATGCAAAACTATTTTGGGGATTTATCATTTGATGACTACTCTTCACAATACACTTATTCTACACATAGAGATGATGAAGATAGTGAAAATTTTAAACCTCGTAGGAACTCTATGTGGTACTAAGTCACTCATGTATCTTACCATGCAATGTATAAAGTGTAAAATATTATAGTAAATCATTATATATAAATGATTACGGTGTATTTAATCTTTTTTCATTAATTATTACATATTTTTTACACTCATAGTGTTTGCCCGCTTGCTGTATAATCAACTTAAATTAGTTAAATCCATCATGCAATGCATTTCCTTCTAATTTTTTGTGATAAACTCATAGATAATTGACTAAATAAACATTCTCCAAAGTTTCAATGAAAATTTCCAAGTTTTTCTTACAATTTCGTGGTTTTTATTCAATTTTTATCGATATCGATAATATCCCGATATTTCCATCGAAATTTCCATATTTTTGAACTACCGATATTTCCGATATTTTAGACCTTGGTCATGACTTTGAAATTAATGGGTGGAAAAAAATAAAAGAAAAATAAAAGACCTGATTGGGCTACTATCAGATTCAAAGCCTAAATCTGCTTCGACTTCTGCTCCAGATGAGCAGAGTGAACACAAACTATCAGCAAATGATATACAAGGACATGATATTTGAAAATTTCTTTTTTCAAACAACAATTGCAATTCCAAACTTTTATTTATTTATTTTTCCTTTTTTAGGATAAAACTTCTTTAATCAAATTTTTTTTTTTTTCTGATTCTTCTGGCCAAGTGGATTTGTATTTATTAACATAATCATTTAGTAAGTAGCTATTTACTTCGATGTAAAATTATTATTATTATTTTTTGATACATATGATATTAGGAGAGGGCTATCCAAACACAACATCGAGTGCAAGGGTAAATCTTTTTAACCACTTGAGCTACAAGTCTCTTGTCGATGTAAAAATATTAAATTTTAAAAAAAAATCGTGCAACATGAGTAATAATTTTAGGGTACGTTTGGATGGGCAACTAATACTACCATGTTAAATGGGTCACTATTAGACTTAAAAATTAGTCATTATAAAAGGTGAAAAAAAGCGTAAATAAATTTATTGAGGTCCTCGGACGTTTAGTTACTAAATTATAGCATATTTGGTTACTAGTGTGACACTATTTGTGACCGGTCGTAGCAGAAAATCAGTATGATTAGCATATATGCAAGAAAAATAATTACTTGATGTTAAATATGGAATCCATATTAGCAAACATTTTCTAGAGAGTAAAGTAAGTTGAGTTACAAAAGTTCTTAAATAACATATTAGACAGACAAAAGAATAGTAATGGTAAAGCTGATAAAAAGGGTTCAATTCCTCTTAATCTCCTGTTTGAAGCTGGAAATCATAAATAGAACTCAATCAATTTTTTCTTCGTTGGCCATTTCCTATTTGTTAATTTGACAATTATATTGTAATTAAATGGATATCTCATCTCTGCAAAGGACCCACTAGTGTAGTGTAGTGGTTTGAAGCAATTGATCCTCCAGGTAAGGTTCTGGGTTTGAGTCCTAGTATCTGTGTAGTGTGTGTGAGTTTAGTATATTATCATCCCTCTCAATATGAAAGGTCTTGAAAAAATTGGATATCTCAGCTCTATGAGAAATGTAGCTTGCAGGTATTAGTTACCATTTTCTTGGCTAGTTACACAACATGAACTCTCTATAGAAAGATTTAAACAAAGCTTTTGAATGCTAGGAGCATTGCATAGTTCATAACATTAAACAAATCTAAGTACTTAAACTTATATTAAGACCTTTGTAACATTAATTCATAATTGCATATATAACTCAAACTTAGACCTCTAATATAATTTCCAGACAATTATTAATCCATATACTCTAAGCACCTTTGTACATAAATGAGACCCCAGAGCAGCTCTTCAGAATCAAAAACCTAGCTTCAGCTCCAAGCTTAACTCTTCTGTCTTCTCCGAAGTCACCTCCTCCTCCACCTCACCATCATCCCTAGCTCCCTCTGGAGCAAACCCTCCATGGCCAACCATAAAAATTGGGTCCGTCAAAGTCCTCTCAGAAGACCTCTCCGACACTGCAGCTGCACCATACCCAACACTATTAGTACTGTTATGTTTCCATTCACCTAGAAAATCTCTTGTGACATTAACAATACCTTCTGGGGCCTTGTTGGGTTCATGATCTTCTGCCCTAATCATTCCATTGGGTTGGGCATCAAATAATCACCACATGCAACTGCCATTAGGCCTGCAGTAGGGTACAATATCTGATGATAATAAGCTCCGCCTGCATTCACCTCTGGACGCACCTCACCGGCGACAGCGGCAGCGGCGGCTGACAGGACAGCTTCAGCAGTGTGCTTGAAGTTGTTGGTATGGGCTTCAATGACATTCCTCACCACACGGTGGGCGTTTTGGAGACCACGCAAGGCCTGACCGGAGGCGAAAGCCTTGTCACAGTGACAGCATTTGAAGAGATCTTTCGGGCCAGAGTTGGCCGTGCTGTCTTCAGAGTCACTGTTTGACATGGTGAATAGTTTTGGACGATGAAAACAAGGGAATTTAGACGAGATCGAGAAAGCTAGAGAGAGCGAGAGAGAGAGAGTTGGGTTGGAGGAAATGGTGTAAGTGAGAGGGGGTTCATAAGGAGTTAGAACTTGAACTTTTAATGCAGTGAGATTCTGGACAGATTTGGTCCTGTGAGAGCTTTATGTATGTGCATTTAGGGATTGAGGAACTTCTTGAGCCTGCCTAAGAAAAACTTGCGACAAAAAAAAAGATTGTCTATATACTGTTATAAACTATAGAAATATAAATCTTCTGTGACAAAAATGTACATAAACTTAACACATTTTTTTTAATCAAAGGCTCGAGACGAGAGGGAAGCCTTACTGATAACCATTAAAAAAAAGTGAAAAACGAAAAAATGAAGGCTTCAAATAACATCAAGAGATGAAATTTCAGGAACCACAGCCAGAGTAGAACCCCAGAAGCACTGTTTGGAAGAATGAAATGTGGTTAATTAATCTTGAAATGAAAACCATTTTTCTGAACAAGGAGAGAAGAACATTCCACTTAGATCTAATAGACCAAACGAGAAACTCTGACTTGGCAAAATAATAGACAGCCAGCACAGAAAGGGTTGCCAATGCCATGCATCTCTTTTGCTCGGTTGCTCGGCGGAGTTAACAAAAAGAAAAAGAAAAAGAAAAGTCCAAGACTCTTCTAGCTACCGTTGCTAATTGATTGCCAGTAAGAAGAACTGCATCCAGCCTGCCTATTAATGAACTTACATAAAATGAAAACAGCACACGCACATCAATAACATGAAAACAGCAGTTACAAACAAGAAGAAGGCTACTTTAACATATACTCCATGAGATCAACTCTCCTAATACATCATCGGTAAGCATCACTGGCGACAACAAACAAAGCTAAAGCTACTACTCTTCTCTCTCCCTCACTACCTGCCCTAACATACATTAAACTCTTTTTAGGGAATTATTAGTCACACTTCAAAAATAACCTCCCTTGCTACACTCTTTATAATTAAGCAGAGTGTGTACATAGATCTGAGGTCAAGAAAATCAATTTTGGAGTGCCGATACCAGCTCCCTTATCCTTTTATTTTTTTTGAAAAAAAAAATAGATTATCTAGATGAAGTAAAGCATAGATGGATACATATTTATCATGTGAGGAAAGAGAGAGACAAACACTAGTCTAATATTGACTTATTAGAGTTTGAGACTTAAGTCCAGCTCTTCAGTCTTGGAAGTACTTGCACCACCACCTTGATTAAAGTAGATGTACTCCCCATCCTCCCACTCTAAATCAGAATCAGAACCCTCAATCTCATCAATCAGATCATCACCACCACATCTTGTTGCCAAGCTCAGGTTCATACTAGGCATCACTACCTTCAAATCATCATCCTCCTCATAGTACTTAGCCTTCTTCTTCTGGTCAGCCCCATCACCATCGCCTTCAGGAGGCCGCTTGGTTCCAGACCCAGAAGCACCACCATGACCGCCGCTGGATGACGATCCAAACCCGAACCCAGCCTGTTTTGGATTACAATCCCCCGCCATTCCCATGAAATGGAAGAACTTATATTCACACATCTTCTTGTTGGTATTGACGGCGGAGGTTGTGGTGGTGGTCGTGATTTCAGCATCAACGTAATAATAACCAGCTGGGTATGCCCATCTTACAGGGTCTGGAGACAAAACGACATCTCTGTCCCTGTCATTTTCTTCGGCAGAGCGCTGCTGCTCGCGAGCAAACAACGCATTCCGCTCCTTGCGGTGAGCGTTCTGGTGGCCTCCGAGGGCCTGAGTGGTGGAGAAGACCTTGTCGCAAGAAGTACATGAGTACTTGCAGGAATCACCAGACTGAACGGTATGGAAGCTGAGGCATGCACCAAGAACAGGTGACACGGGGAACTTAATTGGGATTGAATCCGTTGATGGAGTAATTGGGGTATTTGAGGTGATTGGGAGGTTTGGGGCGGTGCTTGAGCTTTGAGCTGAGGACCTGTAAGGGTTAAACATTTTTGTTTTTTTGGTTTTTGGTTTTTTGAGATGGGAAAGAAATTAGAAGGCAAGAAGAAGAAGGAAGGAGAGAGATAATAGAAAGAGGTGCGCTATGGAGCTTGGTTACTATCTAGCACTCACTGAAGGAGGAGGAGGAGGAGGGTATATAAAGAGGAAAGGTATAGGTTAATTAAGGGTTGCATGGGTGGGGCCTACTGGGTTAAAAGTGAGGGGTTTTTTGGTCTTTTAGTATTTGAATTAAGGAAGGGGGTAATGTAAATTAGTAAGGAATCTAATTTGAAGTTGAAGATGAGGTCTGGGTTAGGGTTTTGAAGGCGAACGTGGGAGGAGAAGTGAAGAGTTGTACAAGCTGCATGCGTTAGGGGTGAGTTGGAGTCATGACACGTGGGCTACATGGCGAAGAGAGAGACTAAACTGGGTTCCACCAAGAAAAACAGACTAATGTAATGTATATAACTTCGGCTTCATTTGCCGGAGACTCAAAACGGCAAAGCCAGCTGCTAATTGTACGGTATAGGAATCGTGTGCTATAGCAAGGCTGCTTGTAGATATGTAGCCTTATATTGCTAAAATATTTGGGGAATTTTCTGTATGTTATATGTATTTTTTTTGATAAGGAGGTTTATATAGAAGAATAAGGAAAGTATTAAAGCCCTAATTGTATAAGGAAATATCCTAAATATATGTAAAATAAGTTAACTTATTTAACATATATAAATACTTAGTTTAAAAGCTCAGATTGGTTTCATTCATGATCTTGAAGTAATTAATATATATATATATATATATATATATATATATATATACACAAGAAAGAAGCTCCTAAATTTGATAAGCTAATTAAAAACGTAAGTCCGCCACGCTAGATCATGCCATGTTGATGATATGTGTACTTTTAGAATGTGATCATCCAATCTAAAACTAATTAGTCACCCAAGATCATTAAACCCTTATGCAAAGATTTACACTCATTACTACGTTTTACTATTTGCGCGACAAGATTTTGCGCGACGAATACATGTTTGTCGTGCAAAATGCAATAAAGTGACGGAAAACAAGCTTCATCCCGCAAAAAATTGAAAACTTGTGCGACTAAAGTTTTCGAAGCGCAAAATCTCTTAGCGCGACAGATATACACCTTCGTCGCGCAAAGTGAGGGAAAAAAACCTGAATTTTTTGTTGGCGCCAAACACTTGCGCGGCGAGAGCAATCGTCGCGTAAGAAAACCTAGCGGGACGATTGGACATTTCGTCGCATAAAGGTGAGGTTAATTGGCTGCGAAAACTCGTGCGACGACAGGTTTCGTCGCAAAAGACAACTTAGCGCGACGAAACCTTTTATCGTCACGTAAGAAAACGAAGGATATTTTTATTTTGGCGCCAAAATAATTGAGGGGGGATATTTCTTTTGCGCGACGAATTAGATTTCGTCGCTTAAAGCAGATGTCAGTACATTCTTGCGCGACGAAACTAAAATGTTACGCGATGGAATTTTGTTTTTGCGCGACGAAAATGTCATGCGTCGCGCAAGAAAACGAAGGATATATTTTTTTTGGTGCCAAAATAATTGAGGGGGGATATTTTTTGCGCGACGAATTAGATTTCGTCGCTTAAAGCAGATGTCGGTACATTCTTGCGCGACGAAACGTAAATGTTACGCGACAGAATTTTATTTTTGCGCGACGATATCTAGAATTTGCGCTACGAAAGTATGTGCGACGAAAATGTCATGCGTCGCGCAAAAGTTTTTTTGTCGACAAGTTTTTGTGCGACTAAAAAACTCGTTTTGTGCGACGGAAAAATGGTTTTTCGCGACGAATGGTTCGTCGCGCAAAGTCCTTCTTCTTCATATCAGAATTCTGCCATTGCAGAGGCAGAAAGCAAAAAAATTTCCTTTCTGCCTCTCTCTCAACCTCTCTGCCGCTGCCTCTGCTGGAAATTCAGTACGTTCATTGGGTAAGTATTTTTTGTCGTTAGTTTATAAGTATTAATGTAAATTCGTACTAACGCTATTAATTTTGTTCTCGTTAGGGATATTTGTAATTAGCTATTGGTGGAGAACGATTGACAAGGTATTTTATTCGTTTTATATATTAAAAATGTTAAAGTTAGTTTGTTATGTGTATATTTTTTTTGTGAAGTTATATTTATATTATGTTGTTAAATTGTGCGTGACGTAGCACAATGTGTTGTGATGTACGAAGTTAATTGAAATTAACTTCGTACTTTTATTTGTATGTTTAGTAACATTTAGTTTCCCGCTCGAGATTAGTTGGATTTCGTGCATGGATGCGTAAAGCATGACTGCGGTCCAATTAATTCTTGAATTGTCCCACTATTTGGACAGTTTGGTAATGCATAGTGTTGTCACGTAATCTACGGCTACAGGATTAGGTTTCGATTGTGGAGATTTCGGTGTCATCTCGGTACGTTCTTCGGGTGGTACGTAGGTATTTATACCTATGCCCACCTCAAGAACTGTATCGAGATGCTGCCAAAATTCATCCATGTCGAAATCTAATCTCATGTAGCCGTAGGTTACGTGACAAGACTATGCATTCCCGAATGGGATAGGGCCCTTACCGGAGGCATAAGGTGACATTATAACTTCGTATGAAGTTGTTGTGATTGTTATGTTGTGATTGTGGTTTCAGGAATTATGAGCAGAAGGTGGATACAGAACCCGAATAGATGCTCAGACGAATACTTGGATGGAATCGAGGATTTTATTGAGTTTGCACGTAGACACAACCCGGGTGCAACTAGAATCCGATGTCCTTGTAGGAGGTGTAATAACACGTTGTGGGAGACAATTGAAAATGTTGGATTTCATTTAGTAAGGAATGGAATGATTGAGACATATAGCATTTGGAACCTTCATGGGGAACAATTAGACCATGCTTCGTCTTCAAATGCCACAAGAATGGACAATGT
>NC_047656.1:10489426-10520142 GCF_902201215.1 Prunus dulcis | reverse complement strand
TTTGCACGACGGATTCTGCGCGACGAAGTTTTTGTCGCGTAAAAATTTTTGTGCGACTACAATGTATTTTGCGCGACGAAATTATCTTCGTCGCGCAAAGTGTAAAATGTAGTAGTGCGGAGACTCAAAACGGCAAAGCCAGCTGCTAATTGTACGGTATAGGAATCGTGTGCTATAGCAAGGCTGCTTGTAGATATGTAGCCTTATATTGCTAAAATATTTGGGGAATTTTCTGTATATTATATGTATTTTTTTTGATAAGGAGGTTTATATAGAAGAATAAGGAAAGTATTAAAGCCCTAATTGTATAAGGAAATATCCTAAATATATGTAAAATAAGTTAACTTATTTAACATATATAAATACTTAGTTTAAAAGCTCAGATTGGTTTCATTCATGATCTTGAAGTAATATATATATATATATATATATATACATCTACACAAGAAAGAAGCTCCTAAATTTGATAAGCTAAAAACGTAAGTCCGCCACCCTAGATCATGCCATGTTGATGATATGTGTACTTTTAGAATGTGATCATCCAATCTAAAACTAATTAGTGACCCAAGATCCTTAAACCCTTATGCAAAGATTTACACTCATTACTACGTTTTACTATTTGCGCGACGAATACATGTTGGTCGTGCAAAATGCAACGAAGCGACGGAAAACAAGCTTCGTCCCGCAAAAAATTGAAAACTTGCCCGACCAAAGTTTTCGAAGCGCAAAATCTCTTAGCGCGACAGATATACACATTCGTCGCGCAAAGTGAGCGAAAAAAACCTGAATTTTTTGTTGGCGCCAAACACTTGCGCGGCGAGAGCAATCGTCGCGTAAGAAAACCTAGCGGGACGATTGGACATTTCGTCGCGTAAAGGTGAGGTTAATTGGCTGCGAAAACTCGTGCGACGACATGTTTCGTCGCAAAAGACAACTTAGCTTGACGAAACCTTTTATCGTCGCGTAAGAAAACGAAGGATATTTTTATTTTGGCGCCAAAATAATTGAGGGGGGATATTTCTTTTGCGCGACGATTTAGATTTCGTCGCTTAAAGCAGATGTCGGTACATTCTTGCGCACGAAACTAAAATGTTACGCGATGGAATTTTGTTTTTGCGCGACGAAAGTGTGTGCGACGAAAATGTCATGCGTCGCGCAAGAAAACGAAGGATATATTTTTTTTGGTGCCAAAATAATTGAGGGGGGATTTTTTTTGCGCGACGAATTAGATTTCGTCGCTTAAAGCAGATGTCAGTACATTCTTGCGCGATGAAACGTAAATGTTAAACGACAGAATTTTATTTTTGCGCGACGATATCTAGAATTTGCGCTACGAAAGTATGTGCGACGAAAATGTCATGCGTCGCGCAAAAGTTTTTTTGTCGACAAGTTTTTGTGCGACTAAAAAACTCGTTTTGTGCGACGGAAAAATGGTTTTTCGCGACGAATGGTTCGTCGCGCAAAGTCCTTCTTCTTCATATCAGAATTCTGCCATTGCAGAGGCAGAAAGCAAAAAAATTTCCTTTCTGCCTCTCTCTCAACCTCTCTGCCGCTGCCTCTGCTGGAAATTCAGTACGTTCATTGGGTAAGTATTTTTTGTCGTTAGTTTATAAGTATTAATGTAAATTCGTACTAACGCTATTAATTTTGTTCTCGTTAGGGATATTTGTAATTAGCTATTGGTGGAGAACGATTGACAAGGTATTTTATTCGTTTTATATATTAAAAATGTTAAAGTTAGTTTGTTATGTGTATATTTTTTTTTGTGAAGTTATATTTATATTATGTTGTTAAATTGTGCGTGACGTAGCACAATGTGTTGTGATGTACGAAGTTAATTGAAATTAACTTCGTACTTTTATTTGTATGTTTAGTAACATTTAGTTTTCCGTTCGAGATTAGTTGGATTTCGTAAATGGATGCGTAAAGCATGACTGCGGTCCAATTAATTCTTGAATTGTCCCACTATTTGGACAGTTTGGTAATGCATAGTGTTGTCACGTAATCTACGGCTACATGATTAGGTTTCGATTGTGGAGATTTTGGTGTCATCTCGGTACGTTCTTCGGGTGGTACGTAGGTATTTATACCTATGCCCACCTCAAGAACTGTATCGAGATGCTGCCAAAATTCATCCATGTCGAAATCTAATCTCATGTAGCCGTAGGTTACGTGACAGGACTATGCATTCCCGAATGGGATAGGGCCCTTACCGGAGGCATAAGGTGACATTATAACTTCGTATGAAGTTGTTGTGATTGTTATGTTGTGATTGTGGTTTCAGGAATTATGAGCAGAAGGTGGATACAGAACCCGAATAGATGCGCAGACGAATACTTGGATGGAATCGAGGATTTTATTGAGTTTGCACGTAGACACAACCCGGGTGCAACTAGAATCCGATGTCCTTGTAGGAGGTGTAATAACACGTTGTGGGAGACAATTGAAAATGTTGGATTTCATTTAGTAAGGAATGGAATGATTGAGACATATAGCATTTGGAACCTTCATGGGGAACAATTAGACCATGCTTCATCTTCAAATGCCACAAGAATGGACAATGTTGAACCTATTGTGGATCCTAATGATCAAGTCATGGATATTATACAGGATGCTTTTCCATTTGCATCGACCAACATCAATCACGAAAGGGAAGATGACGTGCCTACACCAATAGACAGCGCGGAGTTTGAACAATATGAAAAACTGTTAAAAAATGCCAACCAAGAGTTATACCCGGGGTGCGAGAGCTTTTCCGTTCTCACGGCCATTGTAGAGCTAATGCACGGAAAAATAAAGTATCGTATGTCGAACCTGTGTTTCGATTACTTTTTGGGGGTTTTCAAGAGAATGCTTCCGACGGACAATTGTTTGCCGAAAGACCATAAACACGCGCAGAAGGTGTTGAATGGTCTTGGATTGGGTTATGAAAAAATTCATGCTTGCAAAAATAATTGCATGTTATTCTACAAGGAGCATGAAACGTTGGATACATGCCCTATATGCAATGAGTCGAGGTTCAAAATGACATCTTATAATAGAACGACTAAGATCCCACAAAAAGTCATGCGTTATCTGCCCTGAAACCTAGGTTGCAGCGATTGTATATGTCGACGCATATTGCCACAGACATGAGATGGCATAAGGAAAAACGGGTAGACGATGATGTGATGCGGCATCCTGCAGATGGGGAGGCATGGAAAGAGTTCGATCGAACGTTCCCCGAGTTTGCTGCTGATCCCCGAAATGTGAGATTGGGACTTGCCACTGACGGATTCAATCCGTATGGGGTTCTAAACCAACACCACAGCACTTGGCCGATTTTCGTATTCCCATATAATTTGCCGCCTTGGAAATGCATGAAAAAAGAATACATGATGATGACTGTTTTGATAACTGAGGATCCTGGGAGGTCAATCGATGTTTACTTAAGGCCGCTGGTTGATGAGCTGAAGGATTTATGGACAAACGGTGTTCGCACGTACGATAAATCAACTGGGAAGATGTTCACTTTGCGGGCAGCAGTTATGTGGACTGTGAATGATTTTCCAGCATATGCAATGGTTTCTGGGTGGAGCACAAAGGGTTATATGGCATGTCCTGTATGCAAGGAAGATGTAACTTCTGGTTGGCACGCGGAAAAGTTTGTTACCTTGGTCATCGGAGATGGTTGCCATGGGACCACGAATGGCGGGAAAAAGATAAAGAGTTCGACGGGAACACAGAGCGTCGCCTCAAACCTAGAGAATGGTCCGGTGATGAGATCTTGGAACAGCTTAACCGTTTGGATTTTGCTCCGTTCGGAAAAACAGTTAGTCGGACCAGACCTTCTACACATATGAACTGGACTCACAAGCCTATGTTTTTTGAGCTCCCATATTGGTCAAAACTCAAATTGAGGCACAATCTAGATGTGATGCATGTTGAGAAAAATGTATTTGACACATTGGTGGGCACGATTCTAGATATCGAGGGCAAGACAAAGGACACAATCAAAGCCCGTCTTGATTTGGAAAGAATGGGCATACGAAGGGGTTTATGGATGAACAGGGACAGTGATAAAGCTAGAAGGGATCTTGCATTCTTTTCTATGAAACCGAATGACAAAAAAGAGTTTCTAAAGTTTGTATCGTCTGTAAAGTTTCCTGATGGGTATGCTTCTAATATCGCACGTTGCGTGAATGTTGACGGGGGTAAATTTACTGGACTGAAGAGCCATGACTGCCATGTGTTTATGCAACGCCTACTTCCTGTGGGTATTCGACATCTATTGCCGGAAGATGTTGTGAAGCCAATCATGTTGTTGTCCAGATTTTTTTCCCAACTGACGGCAAAAACATTGCGAAAGACAGACATATTGCAGTTGCGCCATGACATTGTCCAAGTCCTATGCAAGTTTGAGATGATATTTCCTCCAGCTTTCTTCACAAGTATGATGCACGTGATGGTTCACTTGCCAGAAGAGGCATTGCTTGCTGGTCCTGTCAACTATCGCTGGATGTATCCAATAGAAAGGTATATAATCCTTATCGTTTGTGTATGCATCATTATCACAGGCTTGCTAATTTGTATCATATCGTTTTATTTTGACAGGCTTCTCGGAGAGCTGAAAAAAAGTGTACGCAACAGGGCGAAGCCCGAAGGATCAATTATAGAGGCTTGGGTTCAATATGAGTCGCTTACTTTCTGTGGAATGTATTTAAAAGATGTGGAGACGGCTTTCAATCGTCCTCAGCGCAATAATGACGGAGGTATGAGAAAGGAAAAACTTTCTGTTTTTGCCCAAAGCGCACGACCCTTTGGAGATCCTGGACGAGGAGAGTCGTTTTCTAGAAATGACATGGAGGTAGCGCATTGGTTCGTACTGAACAATTGTGATGAGATAATGGCATACTTAGATGAGCATGAAGAGATGATGAAGCGAGAACATCCATCACATTTAGTTGCCCAGAAACACCGTGAATTGTTTCCACAATGGTTTTTGGATTCTGTAAGTTATAAGTGTTTTGTATTTGACAAATATAAATTGTAGTATTTAATTTTGTCAGACTAACATGTGAATGGTTTTGTATTATATTAGGTGAATAAGTTGAAATCATCGAATTCCCCCACTTACAGTGATGAGTTATATAACTTGGCCTTCGGCCCGATTCGCGCTGAATTGTTTTCGGGTTGTTATATTAACGGCGTTAAATTTTTGGGGGCTGCACGAGATGACAAGTTGTGTACGCAAAACAGCGGTGTCCATGTCCCAGGTGGAGGCGAAAGTACGAACATTGATTTCTATGGCAAACTCACAAATGTCGTTCAATTGCTTTACAAAGATCGATACCAAGTGATCATGTTTAAGTGTCGATGGTTTGATAGCAACCCAAATAGGCCGGGAAGTGTTAAAATCGACCATGGCTTACTATCTGTGAACATTAACAGAACTTGGTATGATGACGACCCTTACATTTTGGCAAACATGGCAACACAAATTGTGTATCTAGATG
Organism: Prunus dulcis; assembly: GCF_902201215.1. Taxonomy (NCBI): domain Eukaryota; kingdom Viridiplantae; phylum Streptophyta; class Magnoliopsida; order Rosales; family Rosaceae; genus Prunus; species Prunus dulcis. The sequence continues at coordinate 10,514,647 of NC_047656.1, read as the reverse complement.
ACCCTAAAGCCGGGAGCAGTTGGAAAGTTGTTCAGAAGATGGATCATAGGAACGTGTATGCTATACCAGAACTAGACCCAACTGACAACGACGTCGACAATGTGGCTGACCAACGTTTAGAATCTTCAATGGAAAATGATGCGGAAACACTTCGAGATACACATGTTATACAAGAACCGTTTCAAATACAAGGAGTGTCTTCAATCGAAATACCGATTCAGTCAATTACAATTGACCTCGGGGATCTTCCAAGATTCGATGTTGCAGTGGGCCCGAGCAACGAAGATGATGTAGTTATAGAGGAGGAGGAGGAGGAGGATTGGGAGACCGAAAGTGATGATAGCGACGATAACGAAAGTTATTATAGTTCAGATGATGAATAATTAAATTTTTTGTAATTTTATTATGCTAGTGTACAGACTTTGTGTAATACAAATGTTTGAATATATGTAGTTGTTATATCCAAACCTTATATATGTGGACAACTGAAACATTATTAAAATAAATTTAGTTATAAAACATTGGTAAATCAATATATCCAAACCCTTTTAATAATAATTTTTAAATTTTTTTTGACAAAACACGTTTACAAAATGAAAATGATAAAACATTTGTTATAAAACATTGATAAATAAATATATCCAAACCTTTTTCATACAAAGTTTGAAAATTATTGACACCAAACATTTTTCAAAAATGAAAATCCTTGCGCGACGAAGTAAACCTCGTCGTGCAAAGTTTGCGCGACCCACAATACACTAGTCGCGTAAAGTTAAAACATTGCGCGACAAATTATCATCCGTCACGCGATGAAATTTTGCGCGACGACAGGTTTACTCTCGTCGCGCAAATATATATTATTTTATAATATATTATATATACACATATATATTTGAAATTGACGATCGAGTTAGTTCATTGTATTCATATAGGGTCATGGAGTGTAGCTGTAAAAAATCATCAAAATCGGAGTTAAAATAACCGTTAAATCATGACTTTTCATTTATAACCGTTCAAAAGTTTTGTCCCGTTACTTGATCTCTGAATGTTTTTTTTTTTCGATTTTTGGGGTCTAAGATCTCGAAGTATAAACAAACAAGTTTGACGGCTGGATTACTGAAACTACTTTCGTAGAATGCGTATGCCATCAAAACCATATATTCACCAACAATGAATAGTTTACTTATACTTTCGTTAAATATAACATAAGATTATGTGGTATCACCCTAGTGTAAACATCTTAAATTGAAGATCAAATTTAGTAATTGTATTCATATAGGGTCAAGAAAAGTAGCTGTAAAAAATCATAAAAATCGGAGTTAAAATAACCGTTAAATCATGACTTTTCATTTAGAACCGTCGAAAAGTTTTGTCCCGTTACTTGATCTCTTCATGTTTGTTTTTTCCGATTTTCGGCGTATACGATCTCGAAGTATAAAAAAACAAGTTTGCCGGTTGGATCATTAAAACTAGTTTTGGGTTTAGGGTTTACTGTTTAGGGTTTGTGCGACGAATAAGTTTCTTTGGTCGCACAAAGCCTGCAGAGAACAGTCTTGTGTGACGAACGCAGGCCTTGTCGTCGCGCAATCTCAGCCAGTCCTTTCACCCCCTTCCTCCTTGAACACTTGGTCAAATTTTTTTTCGAGTTTACAGAAAGTAGACTTGCGCGACGCTGTACATATTCGTCGCGCAATCTCTCTGCCAATAAACCCTAAACCTAAAATTTTGGAGGAATTACAATATTGTGCGACGAATATGTTTCTTTGGTCGCACAAAGCTCGCAGAGAACAATCTTGTGCGACGAATGAAGGCTTCGTCGTCGCGCAATCTCAGTCAGCCCTTTCACCATCTTCCTCCTTCAACACTTGGTCAATTTTTTTTTTCGAGTTTATAGAAAGCAGACTTGCGCGACGCTCTACATATTCGTCGCGCAATCTCCCTGCCAATAAACCCAAAACCCCAAATTTTGGCAGAATTACAACATTGCGCGACGAAGAAGTTTCTTTGGTCGCACAAATCCTACAGAGAATAGTCTTGCGCGACGAACTCAAGCATCGTCGTCGCGCAATCTCAGCCAACTCTTTCACCTGTCACCCTTTTCCTTCTTCGACACTTAGTCAAAATTTTTTGCGAGTTTACGGAAAGCAGACTTGCACGACGCTGTCCGTATTCGTCGCGCAATCTGTCTGCAAATAAACCCTAAACCCCAAATTTTGGCGGAATTACAACTTTGCGCGACGAATAGGGACAGCGTCGCGCAGAGTTTTCATTCTCTCCCGCTAAACCTAAGCCCCAAAATTTTGGCGCATTGACAACATTGCGCGACTGAAGTTATACTTATGTCGTCGCGCAAGAGTGAATTAAAATATTTTGGGGGATGCTTTTGTTTGTTCGTCGCGTAAAATCGAATAAAATTTCAGAAACGACGCGATGACCTCCTTCTTCCCCATATTACTTTTTTTTGCCATAACTCTCTCTCTCTCTCTCTCTCTCTCTCTCTCTCCGACGTCAGCTCAGCCCCCTGCCCCAGTGGATTTTGGACCGCGCCGCCACAACAGTGGTATCCCGGAGCTTCCCCACCGTCACCGTCGAGCCAGCCGCCGTCATTCTCTCTCCTCCGGCGACCAAATTCGACACTTGAGGTATGGTTTCTTTCCTATTTTTGATGCTTTAGCTGATGGTTGGGTAGGATTTGTGTAATTGTTGCAATAGGGCAATGGATTCGAAACCCTAAGTTTCGGTCGATTTTTGAATTTCAATTCTGACCACTTCTGGCCATTTTTCGGGGTAGGTCCGAGAACAAAAGTGGCTCCAATTGATGTTTTGAACCTAGGGTAGGAACCTTGGCCCTTAGTTTTTAGAATTTTTTGGCGATTGGTATCGCTTTGGATACCCACATGCTGCCGGCGCGTGTGGTGGCGGGTGGGTTACTGTAGCAGTCATGCATTGGGTCCCAGTGCAATCCCCTAGTTGTCACGAGCGCGTAGGTGTTTTCGGATTGGAATTTGGTTACCGTTTGAGTCTCGAACGGATTTTGCCTATTGTGCGATTTTCGGGTTTGTTATGTTCGGACCGTTGGATCGAACTCAAACTCACGTATGGTGTACCTTGTATTTCTAGGATCGTCTAGGATTTGACGGATCGTGGATCGGAGTCCCGGATACTCCGAACTCGCAAACCCTAGGTCAAGAATCTTAATAAAATTGTATGTGCTTTCAAATATTCGTATATTTTATTAATTTGTATGTGTATTAATGAAATTGTGCAGATGTCAGACCTGATTAGACGTCGTAGGGCGGTGACGACCACGCAGAGTTCGGAGCCCCCGACTCAGCCGACATCTGCTGCCACAGCTCCAGCATCTGCTGCCACTGCGCCAGCACTGATGGACCACTTGGCAGTTGGACCTGCGGGGTCCTAGGCGCCTGCCTCATCAGCGTCATCAGTGGCGCAGCCTGTTAGCGCCAGGCGGCGTCATCGGCCCGCCAGCACCACCGACACCACATCCACTAATGCGTCGGGGTCACAGCCAGGTATAGATTTCCTTAAACTCCAGTTATTTTTATTTTTGTTTTTGTTTTTGTTTTTGTTTTTGTTTTTGTTTTTATTTGTGTGTGTATTTTATAGTTAAATTTGTTATTTATTTAACATTAATGTCATCTTTCTTTGCAGCCAAGAAGAACACCTGAGGGCCGTGTCGGCAGTTGAAGACGGCGAAGGTCACCCGGGTGACCAACAGTCGTATCAACATCGGATACGACGAGCGACATCGGGCTGCACCGACGGCGGAGTTGCATAGCTCCTTGGCCCACGACATTGGTCATGTCATTCGGAGCCATTGCCCGATGAAATGGAAGTCTTGGAAGGTGATGCCTAACGAGACCAAGACGGAGGTTCGCGGCCAGTTGTCGGTATGTAGGCCTTTTAATTCTTTTTCTTTCAAACTTTATATTTCTATTATTTAAATGTATGTAATTAATTTATTGCAGACGAACTACAACTTGGAGGACCTCGACGACGAGTCGTTGGCGTACGTCAACAGACTCTTCTCTGAGAGGTACAAACAGTGGAAGAGCGACTTGCACCACTATTTTGAGGCGTTTGATGATCCGCAAGTCGCTCTTCAGGAGGGTTGCCCGAAGGAGCTTGAGGGGCGGGAGGATAGTTGGGCGTGGCTCTGCGCTCATTTTCAGGCACCCGCTTTTGTGGTAATTTGTAATATGAATTTCAAATTTATTATATTTTTCTTACTAATGTTTTTTTAATTTTTTATATTTAATTTCAATTTCAACTAATACGTTTTATTTTTTGTATAACAGAATAAAGCCAAAGTCAATAAGGGCAATAGGAAGAAGAAGACTCTTCTCCATCATTCGGGTTCCAGGCCCTTCTCCTATAGGATGGATGCACGGCGGCAGGTAATAATAAAATAATTTTTATTTAATTTTTAATATTTCATTATTCTTAATTTATTTTTTCGTACTAATATTTTTCTTCTCTTGTTCAATTTAGGGGGGTCCAAATTCCCAGAGATCGACGTCTTTGGCGACGTTTATGTTCGACTTGGGAATGAGTTGGCCGAGTCCCTTCATGTAAGTATTATTTAATTTTAATTCTTATGTTACGCATTCAAGTTTAAAGGTTATTATATGAATGTTTTAATTTATATTTTATGTTATGCTAAACAGACGACGATGGTGGAGAGGAGCCAGTTGGTTCTTCAGGAGTCCGCCTCCCAACTTCCTCCGATACTCCGATCGAGTCTGTGGATCCTCCACAGGATGCTGGGTTTCAGATCTTGACGGAGACATTGGATCAGACTCTAGGGAGGAGACCGGGGACATATTGTCGAGGGATGGGGAATGCCAGGCGGAGGGAACCCAGACCCCGTTCATCAGCGCAGTCAAACAGTCAGGTCACTGCTTTGACAGCACAGGTGGCCACTCTTCAAAGTCAGATGTCGGTCATTCTGCAGTCCCTAGCACAGTCCGGCATTCCAGTCCCGCAGTTTGATGCGCCGACCTTCGAGCCCGTCCATCCCGAGCATCCCCACCAGACGACGGCCCCTGTAGACCCCCAGAGCTCTGAACCGCATGTGCCAGACGACAATGTAGATTTTGGAACATTATTTGATTAGTTTTTTTATTTTCATAATTATTTTTTAAATATTTCTCTTGCAGCATACATTTATTTTATATAATAAATCTGTTCTTTACAATTCATTTTTTATATATTGGAATTTCATTTAATTACCGAAAAAAAAACCAAATTTATTTTTTTATAAAATAAAAAAAAGTAATATTAAAATTATATAATAATTATATATATTAATTTTGCGCGACGAAATCTTTCTCGTCGCGCAAAGTTATATATTACAAAATAAAAATGATTCATTTTTTTAAGTACATATAATTTATTCTTGCGCGACGAACATTTTCGTCCCTAAAAAAAGATTTGCGCGACAACAGTTTTTCGTATCGCAAAATGTGTAGACACGAATTGCGCGACGAAGAACTCTTTGTGCCGCAAATGTCTACGACACGCATCGCGCGATGAACATTTTCGTCGAGCAAAAATATATGCGCGACAACATTGTTTCGTCGCGCAATACGTGTAGACACGAATTGCGCGATGAAGAAGTCTTGGTGCCTCAAATGTCTACGAGACATATTGCGTGACGAATATTATTCGCCGTGCATTGTTGTGGCGACGAACCTTCTTTCGTCGCGCATAAGTTTGTGCGTCGAACTGTTGCATAGTCTCTGAACCTTTTGTGTAACGAAGGGTAACCGTCGCACAAATTTGCGCGACGAGTGATACAATCGGTCGCGCAAAGTCTTTCTTCACTATCTTTGCGCGACAGATTACGCGCGACGAATTTTCTGTCGCGCTTGAGTTTGTGCGACTAAATGTAACTCTGCGAGACGAAATTGGCTTTGTCGCGCAAATCGTAAAATGTAGTAGTGACTCTCAACATATTTGCTCATGTCAAACACTTGGACAATTCATATTTAGTGACATGGAAATATGTGTGATCATCGGGCCTACCACGTAGAATGTGAGCCGCCCAACACCAATTAGAAATGGGCAAAAATAAGCTCAATATCATTTGTATACTCTCAACATGTACATATATTCTCTTTCTCTAAACTTTTGGAAAACAACAACACTGATTAGATGGTTGGAGAGTTTTTGAAAATTACCATCTTAGAAGATTATTCTTCCCAATTTTATCATATACATCTCAAATTGAAAAGAATCTCAGTGCTCTTGCCAGTGGTTTACTTCAAAAGGCCTCTCAATGCTCATGTGCTTGAGTTGTACTAGAAAAAGAAAGAAGTATTCTTGTCTTAATACACATAAATAAGATTCTAAATTATCACCTGGGGTGAATGTATAGAGTTAAGAGAATATAACCAAACAAGTTTGTCTCCTTCCTATTTCAGTCAACAAATTTCATTAATACAGGCAATATAATGCCTATGTCCTCAACGAACACTTTGGCCAAAGGGTAAATTGAGAAGGGGTGAATGTTTTGCACACTGTAATTTTCAGATAATGTGGTGAAGTTTCAAATGTATAGGTGCATTTCAAACACTTCCCTTAATAATAATAATTATTATTATTTTTGCGTTTGATCAATATATCGATAATTTATTTATTTTTAGAATAATCTTATTAATTTTTTTAAAAATAAAGTTTTATTTTAAAGTGCAAATAACATCTCCCTTCTTTAGATTACTCCGTATAAATTCACACACTAATTTTTCGCGTAGCCTTTTCAAGTGTATGGTTTGGTCACGTTTTTCACTCTTAACTAAGATGTCTTGTTCTCTAATTGAAGTACAAGACTAGCTTCTCCATTGGCCCTGCCCACAGAAAAGATTAGCTTCAAGCTTAAGCCATGCAAATCTGGTTTTGGATTTTTACTTCGCTACGTTCTTCATTTCTAATATTACTTGTCCAGAGGGTAGACATAAATGCTATCTGATGCATCCAACGGCCTTCAAATGCTTTTGTCTTTAAGCAACACATTGTGAGAAAGCTTCTCTCTTTAAGCAATTATATTGTGTTACACAAAACTTAAGAGTTTCTCTCCATCAACCCATATATCGGTCGGGGTTCCTCTGAATAGATCATCTTCTTGTTTTTACCAATTTTTTTAAAAGTGATTTCATTAAGAGGTTTAGTCAGACCCTCGGGTGAGTGTGCAGGCGTTAAGTGAATGTAACCAAACAAGTTTGGCTTATTCCTCTTTCATTCAACTGATTTCATTAATAGACCAACATATTGAAACAGCCAAACTAAGACATCAGGTGCAATGGTAAATGCTCTTAATCACCGAGCTACGAGCCACTTGCAGTGTATAATATTCTTAGTGTTCGAATGTGAATCTATTAAAACAGCCGCAAGACTATCTTCACTTGGTTTAACTATTAGTTGACTTGTTAAGTAAACCCCTCCTAATCAAAATGTCTGGTTCTAGTTGAACCACAAGATGTGGTTCTCTAACTGAACTACAAGACTTGCCATTGCATTGGCCCAACTCTCAGAAAAAGTTAGCTTCAAAGTTAAAGCTAAATGGTACATATTTTTCTTGACAAGGTCGTAGAAATGGTACGATTTGTGAGATGATGTGGAAGACTATCTGTGCCAATTAGTGAAGACTCTTGCCTTAAAAATCCATGTAAATATAATGGGAAAGATTGGATATGCAGTTAAAAACCCAAAGTACTAAGCTAGCAATTGATCATAAGGATTTGCAGAAATCCTTAGTAGTGTGCCTTCATGTATGGGTCGGGAGAACACCTTTGGTGCCTTTACTTGCAATTCCCTTGAGGCCCACAAAGACAAGAAAAAGGAAATTAAAATTGAGCTATGGCCTGCATAGACATTTTCGTGGTCTTGGGTTTATGATTAATTGAGCTATGGATGATGATATTCGAGAAGTCCATTTCAATTTCTTGAGCTCTTACTTTAAAAAAGAATATTTAAATTATGATTATTTTTATACAAGTAGTATTGGAGGAGGAGAGTTTTTCACACACTGTTAAGGTATCACAGGGGTTCGAATATGAGATCATTTATCTACAAACCATGATTTTAATTATAGTAGCCTTTGTTTTCTATCATTCCTTTTATATCCTACATCTTGTTTTATTTATTTATTATTGGCTAGATTTCTTTGCACACCATTTGCTCTCGTTGAACACAGCAAATTCTAATATAAATAACCAATAATATTTGACAGAAGGTTGAATATATACCCATAATCTTGTGCATTCCCAACCTCTATATTCTTTATTTAGGGTTTAGAGAAATAAAGGACAGAAAAAAAAGAAAGAAATTTTTGCCATCCAATTGTGGCACTAGTTTGATGCATCCCCCACCCTCTGTATATTTGACAAAGAAAAAAAAATCTGCATCCAATCCATTAAAGCATTTAATTAGCTTTCAACTGGAAGGAAAAAGTAGCCGGCTGGAACCAGGCTTTGGTGGAGACAAGCATCACGGTTTCCTGGGTTCATAATCTTCATTTCCTTCGTCCTCCTTGCAAATGCAATATTATTACCATATGGTGTAAAACTAATTTATAATTAAACTTTTGTTAATTACCTTCTTCTCTCTATAATGACAATGATATCAGGTGTTACAGAAATATCTGCCGAATTTATTCCATGAAATGGGACTAGCACTATTTTGTTATCCCAACACTTTCACGTGGCATAACATTATTAGCCGGGGATAACAAAATAGTGCTATCCCTGTTACAACCAAGTTTTTCTCCATGGAAGATGCAAGTGGGACATACACTATAACGAGCAATGAAAGAGAAAGGAAAACGCGACATGTGGTGGAGCTTGTATGCATGGTAGATGCAAGGAGCTAACTAGAGAGAATAAAGACTCCAAACCAAACCTTGGTAAAAACTATAAACTGTCATGAAGAGTTTACACTAAGGGCCTGGACCAATCAACCGATCAATTCTTAATTCTAGAAATAGACTCTTCTGTTTCTGGTTGTTTTCCTGTTGAGTTTAGGCTGATCATGAAGAGTCCTGGTCTGCAACTCTCATCAACAATGAAACTCTCATAAGTAATCATATAAACTCTCACGCCATCATTCCACTTGCCTATAAATCTAAACTGGCTGCAACTAGAGTAGGCCTTAAAACCAAACCTTGCCTCTCAAGCAACCTAGCATATCCCCAGCAAATGCAAAAAAGTGGGACATAGATACCCAGAATTTATGCACTATGGTACCCAAATACATGTGTGTGTCTGCATCCCTTTGTATTACTTCTTCAAGAATCAATTCAAAAAGTGAAACCGTCACGACTACGAACATGAAAAAATTGTGCAAACCATTGTAGGTCATTGTGTAGAATTCTCATGAAAATGTTGCAGACATTTTGATTTAATAATATAAGAAAAGCGTTGTTGATTCTGTTGATTGTGTTCAACGAAACAACTCATTCAAAATACAAGGTTAAAACTACAATGACTATGACAACTACGATTAAATACAGCACTCAAGAGAAAGAATCCAATTCCAGAGATTAGGACAAAACACACACAAGCTTATAAAAGGAAACCCAATGGGTGAAAGAAACATAAGGAGACTCAATTATACTTTGCATCAACAAAAACTTTGACATAATTAAAGAACAGATTTCAATTGATTCAGATTCATAGTAAATACATTGAGCAACCCATAAGTTGACCCATAAGAACTATTTATACTCATTGGCACAGAACTGACGGAAATGAAGTTAGTTCAAAATGGCAGCATTTTGAGCATCTTCTACTACATAGAAAATGTTCCCACCTTAACTAATTACTGAAAAACTTTAAAATCTTTGTTAATAAAGGACCTGAAATTATGCAATTCACTGAAACAAATGAAAAAGAATAACAAAGAAGTAAAATTCGTCTCTTTTTTAGAGACCCAATGATGAGAAAATTATAAAGCAACTCAAATTCAACTTAATTGTCATTAGAGAACTACAACACTAATTAGAACAATAACAGTGAGAACCTAGCAATAAGTAAAACTAAGATTTAGAACAAACCCAGTGTGCAGTGGAGCCCCGAGCCATGGACCCATCAATTGGTTTTCGGATCGGGCATGGGGAACAACCCGGAACTGGCACCTCTCGGAGGCGAGAAGCCTAAGAACTTCTGCAAATTTGTCCGAATGCTAATCGAGCAGAGAAAGTACAAAAACGCCATCGAACAGTCCGTCGAATCTTCCCCTTGCAACCCTCTGTGGCTCATCTTCATCACCAACCCAAAGGGCTTAAACGGTAATTTCGCCACCACCTTCCCCTCAAACAGCGAGTTGAGCAGCCCAAAGACGACGAACAGCACGAGCGCGACGACGGCGCCGGATTTGAACTTGAAGAGCGAGAGGTCGCGACTCGATTCTTTCAAGCTCGTCTCTACCCGGTCGATCTTCTTGGTCTTGGACTTCTTGGCGATTTTGATGGCCGGATCGGTCTTCATGGTCTCGAGCTTCTTCGCGGCTTTGTCAATGGAGGAGCGCAGGGACTTGTAGGAGTTGGTGCGGTAGATGAGGACCCATGAGATCGCCTCGCAGACTATGGCGGTGCAGAACGAGATGCCCACCACTGTTAGGCCGTCTGAGTACTTCAAGCTTGAGAGGAACGAGGTGGTGGCCATTGGGGAAGACGAAGAAGAAGGAAAATTTGGCGAGAAAACGCGAGAAAATTGGAGTGACTTTTGATCTGATTTGGTGGTGCTTAGATTTGTAGGTGGAGTTTTTGTATGGGCCGTAGTCTCTTAATGGGCCTGCCCCATGGGCCCCAAATGAGCCTTGGGCCTTTTTCACATGTCCTACTCAACTTGTAGTTGGAAACCATTTCAGAAATGGACAAGGATAAAAACACAACCTATAAATATGCATGGTGGTGCATTGTCCCTTTCTAAATTGAGCTTTGTTCTTCGATTCTCAATTTGTTTTTTGCTCCTCTTGTTTTTTTTCCGTCTGCTCTACTTTTTCAGTCATGGCTTTGAGAAACATTGCTGCTCTGGTTTTGTTTGTGATGATGGTTTTGTGTGGTTTTTGTTCTGGTGCTGTTTATAGGGTTGGTGATTCTGATGGCTGGACTTCAAGAGGTCTTGTTGATTACAATAAGTGGGCTTCAACGAAAGATTTTCACGTCGGCGACACCCTTATTTTTGCTTACAACAATCAATTCCACAACGTGATGCAAGTTTCTGATCAAGACTTTCAATCTTGCAATGCTACGTCTGCTATCGCAGCATACACCTCTGGCTCTGACACCTTCACCCTCAAAAGGCCCGGCCACTTTTACTTTCTTTGTGGTGCTCCTGGCCATTGCCAAGCCGGACAAAAGGTCGACATCGAGGTCACCCTACCTGTTCCAGAAAGTATGATTCCGAGTCCAAGCCCGTCGCCTTATGGATCCTCATCACCTTCAGTCTCTCATCCTGAAGACATGTCACCAAGCTCAACTCTAAGCATTGCTCCAACTCTTAACTCTTCCAATCTTGGATTTGCTGCTACCGCTTTTGTGTTGGGTCTTTTGCGTTTTGTATTTTAGAGGGTCTAAATTGCTTTCCGGAGTAAATTAGGTTGCTTTATGTTTTGGTCCACGGATGTGGTAGGGTTAGATAATTTTTGTTGTTTATAAAATTTTATATAGTTAGTTTATATGAATTCTTTTCCCAGACCAAAAAAATAAATGTCTAAATAAATGTATAGTTATGGTTGAATTTACTTAATTGATTTGGTGTTAATCATGTTAACTAGGGCTACAATTCGGCCCCATTGGATCGGAACGAGGAATTAATTAATTTCCTCGTAGTATGCCTCCCATATGATTTTCACCATTTATGATGTGTGGCTGTATAAGATGGCGACACATGTCCTTTTCTTTGTATTTATTGTGTTTTATCTTAAACAATTCATAAGAAATGAAATAAAAATCAGACTCCTTACGACATAGCGTTTGATTTTGGAGATCTAAAATCATAATTCCACATATTTGAATTCTGAAAATCATTGGATGAAAGAAACAAGAGTGTAGAGTACAATTCGTGCCACTAAGATTATTTGGATTATAATAGCACAACACACTGGTAGGCATATTCACATAACTATAATAAGAAAAGCATTCAGAGAATGTAATTTTTCTTATGCTTTTCAACGTGATTGGTAGTTCAGTTGCACATAGAAGGGTGGTAGGAAGCAGTGGGAGCCTTTTGCTTTTGATTATTTTCGTAAGTGTGTCATCCATTTTTCCATCATATGGATCATGACATGTAACACTCCGACCCAATTAAGTAATTTATTTAATTATTTAATTGTAAAACTATATTCATGTAAGATTATGAGTGTTTTTTAATATGCATACCGCAGGGGAAGATTGATTGATGAGTATATGATGCATTGGGGGGTTTAAAGCCTTAAAGGCATACTTTAGGAAATATAAAAACTCAATGGGTCTAAAAGGAAATGTAAAAACTCAATGGGTTTTTTTTTTAGGGTTTATAAAGTATTAATTTTTTAATGAAATTGAAAATCCCTAATTGATACTTTATAAACCCTAAAAATATTAGGGATTTGCAATTGAGTATTATAAATTATCAATTGATTATATGAATGATGAATTATTAATTAGGGATTAGGTGAATTAATTAATTGCTAACATGTTGTCTTCTATGTATTCTTCAATAGGTTCTTCTTGTCTTTTTATTTTTTTATTTTAGTTTACTAGTTTCTATCTATGTACTAGATGCATTTTGAGATGTAAGGCTCATTATGTCCTCCGACTAGGTATGTTTTGGTTATCAATAAAATTCACTCGTACCGTCGATTTTTCGTTTTTTTTATTAGGTTTTGTATGTAAGCTAAATTTAACTTGCCTCAATTTGGTATCATGGGTCTGTCCACATGAATATGATCGAGGAAATGTACCCAGTTTCGATCGGACCTTTACACTAAACCATGGAAGCTGTTGACGCAACTCCTAATTGTAATAATGTAATAAATTTATACTGAATTTATTAAATGCTGGTTGCAGAAAGAAAGAGATGGAGGCTCAACATTCCAGTAGTAGCCATCCATTAAAACTTGATCATTTCAGTCACAGCCATGAATTGATGTTCAAAGAAGAACAGAAAGAGAAAAACTATGATGACGAAGTAGTTTTTTGCAATGCGTGCGAAGAGCCAGTGTTTGGCCCTAGATACAGTTGCAACACGTGTCGACCCCAATTCCACCTTCAACCTCCATAAATCATGTGCGGAAGAGTTATCCCGCGAGATCATCGAGCACCCGATTCACTGGCACAAACTGACATTCGAATGCAAAACAGAGCTTTCCGCAGAACTTTTCACTTGTAATGCCTGCCACCAACCTTGCAGATTAGCCTACACTTGTTTCCAATGTCATATCGCCTTTGACCTCAAATGTGCCTCCAATTGGCGCCACATTCTTGACAACGAAGAGTACCACGTGCATCAATTCAGCGTCCTTCGGAAAGGAAGACCATTTGATTGTGAGGTCTGTGGCAAAAGTCAGGATTCACTCCCCTACCTATGTACCATCTGCCGCCTCTTGGTCTGTAAGGAATGCACACAATCACTACCACACACCATCAAAATTACCTTGCACCAACACCCTCTCAGGCTCATCTGGTTCCTTGAAGAAGGTTACCCAAAGGACCAAATTTGTAAAATCTGCTATACAAGCACGAACAAAAGTCGCGCTGTTTATCAATGTAAAGATTGTGATTACGTTTCCCACACTCTATGCTTCAGGCTCAAAGGCAACCAGGTTGACTACCGAATTGCAATTTGGGAGAGACTTTTGAGAAACACGTTCCCATTAGAGGACATAAGTCCAAGTTTGCCATTTAGGGAACGACGTGTCAAGAACATCAGTCACGATCATATCTTAACCCTCATTGATGAGCTTAGAGATAATGATGCAATTACTTGTAACGGTTGCATGAAGCCCATCACCATTAGTACCGGTAACTTTTATCGTTGTACACAAGATTGCCTGTTTTTCTCCACGAAACATGTGCTCGATTAAGTAGAAAACTACTTCACCCATTATATCCACACGAGATCAAACTCCTCACAGAAGCTAATACATTTGACGGACTGTTTAACTGTCGTATGTGCCACAGCTTTAGCCAAGGCTTCTGTTACTACTGTAATAGATGTGGCATGTACCTGGATCTCCAATGCATGTCTATTTCCAACACTCTTACACATAAAGTTCATGGACACACCCTCTACTTGAACTCTGGTTCAAGCGAGGACCATTGCAGGGGTTGTGGTATTTCTCTTGCTGATTTTCACTTCAGTTGCTTCGAATGTGAGTTTCATTTGTGCATTCCATGTGTTAAACTACCACGTACTGCTAGGTACAAATACCAGGATGATCCACCATGTCGTTAAAAATGAACTAGGTGAATATTACTGCGACATATGCGAAGGAGAACGAGATCCAACACATTGGTTCTACAAATCCAAACATTGTGACTTTGAATGCCATCCTCATTGCATTCTAGGGCGGCATCCACAAGTTAAGTTAGGGAGCAGTTACAAGCTTGATGCTCACCCACACATTGTCACTTGTGTTGATAAGAGAAAGAGTGTCATTCCTTTTGATAAGAGAGAGAGAATTCTTCCTTGCCACGGGTGTGGTGAACCTTGCGAAAGATTGGTGTTTGAATGTTCTGTGTGTAATAAAGATTATCACCGAAAAGAAACTTGTTTGAGTCACTACAACACAACTGCTGAGGTTGCACGTCCGTGCTAAGACAAGCACAAAAGGAATCTATTTGTGGCCAATGAATCGCACAAAAGGAATCTATTTGTGATTGTGGCCAATATTAAATTAATATTGATAACCGCCTCCGTACTTGTAAGTTATAACCTCAAGGAATAAATGTAAGTTGTAATAACTTTGCCCTCTCTGTTTTGGTCCTTTGGTTTGGTCGCACTCCAACTAACTTGTACATTTGGTTCGTTTGATAAAGCCTCAACAGCTTTCTTTTTGTTGGATTAATTCCAGGATTTTTTTTCTTCCCATTCCAATATTGTTAAATGATGTCAGATTGGAATGGCATGCACAAAATTTGAACTTCTAGACTTGTTTTTTGTTTTTTTTTCAGTCAAACAAGTTTTAGCATTTGTTTCTTTGCTCTTCTTCTGTTTTTTTTTTTGGCTGCTCTGCTTTTTTCAGTCATGCTTTGAGCAACATTGCTACTCTAGTTTTCGTTGTGATGATGGCTTTCTCTGGTGCTTGTTCCGGTGCTGTTTATAGAGTTGGAGACTCTGCTGGGTGGACTTCAAGAGGCCTTGTTGATTACAACAAGTGGGCTTTAGCGAAAGATTTTAACGTCGGCGACACTCTCATTTTTGCTTACAATAATCAATTCCACACCGTGATGCAAGTTTCTGATCAAGACTTTCAATCTTGCAATGCATCTGCTATCTCAACATACACCTCTGGCTCTGACACCATCACCCTTAAAAGGCCCGGCCACTATTACTTTCTTTGTGGTGCTCCTGGCCATTGCCAAAATGGACAAAAGGTTGACATCAAGGTCACTCTGCCTGTTCCAAAAAGTTCGATCCCAAGTCCAAGTCCGTCACCTTATGGATTCTCACCACCTTCAGCCTCTCATCCTGAAGAGATTTCACCAAGCTCAACTCTTAATTTTTCAAAGCTTGGATTTGCTATTACCGCTTTTATGTTAAGTCTTTTGCGTTTTGTATTCTAGAGAGGTCTTGTAATTTTCTTTTTGGAGTAAATTAGGTTGCTTTGTGTTTTGGTAGACTGACATCGATATGGCATAATTTTTGTTATGTATGACCTTTTAGTTAGTTAATTTGAAACGTATGTTTTTCCTAGACCCATTTTTATTTATTTATTATGTTCGAATTTATTTAATTCAGAGTAATTATAATTATAATTTACAAGGTCATACATGTCAAACAAAGTAGGACAAATATTCAGATATGCTCGTATATGCTCATATTATTATTCTTCTCCAATATGGAGGTATTTATACAAGTACAAAGATGTGTTAACCCTAAATAAAATAGAAAATATATCTAAATTACAATAGGAAGTAAATCTCTATTACAATAGGACTAAATAATAATTGGTAAGTAACCAAAATTCTAATGAAATAAGGAACTAAAATCCTAACTAAAGACTCGCCAACACTCCCCCTCAAGTTGGGGCAAAGATATTTCGCATGCCCAACTTGAGAAGTGAGTCATAGAACTCCATACTTGAGAAGCACCAATTGTAGAGAAGGTCTTTTCGTCAACCACGAGTGAAACAAGTAACAAACTAAGGCAAAGTTCGCAGCGAAAACACAAGAGCAAACCCTAAAAAATAGGGCACATAGCAGAACACAGAAACCCTGAGCACAGCTGTAGATAAGGCAGAATACAGAAACCCTGTGAGCATGGCAGTAGATAAGGCAGAACACAAACCATGTGAGCACGGCAGTAGGTAAGGCAGAACATAGAAATCATGTGAGCATGGCAATAGGTAAGGCAGAACACAGGTAGATAAGGCAGAACACAGAAACCCTGTGAGCACGGCAATAGGTAAGGCTGAACACAGAAACCCTGTAAGCACGGCAGTAGATAAGGTAGAACACATAAGCCCTGTGAGCACGGCAATAGGTAAGGCAGAACACAGAAACCCTGTGAGCACGGCAGTAGATAAGGCAACAATAAATTCTTCCATATAAACTTTAGCTAATTCACGTAGACACAACTTCTTTTCAATCCTCCTCTCCCCCTGAAGAGAAGGGGTCGTCAGAGTCAAGAAATCAGCAACATCTTCATGGAAATACGTCAAGGTAATTGGGATAGGTCAATAAACATATCCCTTTCACTCTAGGGGGAAGGAGAGCACTTAAATTTCAAGAAGAACGCAAGCACAGGTCACAAAAGGACTGGGCTCTGATACCATGTCAAACAAAGTAGGGCAAATATTCAGATATGCTCATATTATTATTCTTCTCCAATATGGAGGTATTTATACAAGTACAAAGATGTGTTAACCCTAAATAAAATAGGAAATATATCTAAATTACAATAGGAAGTAAATCTCTATTACAATATGACTAAATAATAATTGGTAAGTAACCAAAATTCTAATGAAATAAGGAACTAAAATCCGAACTAAAGACTCGCCAACAATACATAACAAAATCAAACTATTACAAGTTGTCCACGTCATGAAGAAAATGAATAAAATAACTTTTTTTTACATGTTAAAGATAAGAATCACAAAAGTAATTGCTTGAACATTCCACAATTTTAAACGGAAGTTTTTCATTTCCAATTCATGTCATATAATCTTAGGGCCAGTTTGGCATTGATGTGCTGTGAAAATAATTGCTGTTAGATTTGATGTGAGAGAAAGCAGTTTGACGTTTGGTAAACTTTTTGGTTAAAAGTGTTGTTGGTACTAATTCTAGCATTATCATAAAATGATTGCCGCATGATCATTAAACTCAGCGCCTTTTTGAAACTAATTCATGCATAATTAGGAAATGAAAGCACCTCATTAGCTGCTTTCCCTTATAGCTATCTCTCATAGCAAAATTTTAATAATAAGTGATTTTCTCATTGTTTACCAAATATGTTGGGCTTCCCAAATTTTTTTATAAAATCACTCATCACCTTAAATAAGCAATGCCAAACCGGCACTTAATAACTACGAGGAGCAAGACAAATGGTTAATATTTTTTTTTTTTCTTATTGAAACACGAAAGGATATTAAATCTCAATAAACCAAACCAATACAAAGTTCGCCCGTGAAGACCCCTATGGCGGTTGGCTTCAGCTGAACACTTGCTCGCCTATTATGGCATCCCCGAGGAAGATAAAGTCACTGTGGCGGCCATTCACCTAGCTGGCTACGCTTAACTATGGATGCGTAACATTTTCTCAAGTACATGACCCTCTTCACCACTCTACTGCTTCAACATTTTGGCATTACAAACATTGGGGATTGTCCCATATTCAACAGACCGGTTTATTATAAGAGTATTTCACTTTGTTCACCAAATTAGCATGCAGAGACCAAGAATGGTCAGATTCCCAATTGAAAAAGTGCTTGACTCAAAGAAGAAATCCGATTTGATGTCTTGGTAATATTGTACATGAACTATTAACACCATATGAATTCTCGTGAAAAAATTAGTATTCGGGTTGGGCTTAATAGATCGGGTTGAAAATGGATGAACCAGTTGGCCACTCGTTAAGTTAACGGGTTGTGTCGTGTCCATTCGTGAATGTTGGCTACCCACCCGTTAAAAGGGATAATTTTGTAATTTTACATGTAATTTATATTAACAAAAATTTATAACTTCCAAGAATAGGGGTTCGAACCTTTCACTGCTCTCTGTCATTCTACCCCGTTATTGTATTCTTGTGTTATTATTATTCATTGTTGTTGAAATCCCTAATATCATTTTAGCTCCAGCTTGAGAATATTCTCCCTCTGAAACTGAAATTTGAAGTTCGCAAATTTCCCAATGTCTCGCAAACCCTAATTTGAATTTTTCGGTTTTGACAACCCGACTTACTTAATGAATCCCTTTTATTTCCTTTCCACTCAAATTTAATGAATTGTTTAGGCCCTGTTTGGTATCCTACTCCAAAAAGTAAACTGAAAAACTATGATTATTTTTATAAACATGAGTTTTCAGATTGTGATTTTAAAATCTAAAAACTTGTTTTGTATTGAACTCCAAACTAGTTTTAAGATCTAAAAAAAATTAAAATTAAAATCAGAAAACCATAAACCCTGATCCCCAAATTGAAATTAACAAAAGAAACGGAAAAAGATGGGAGGCATAAACCCAATCAATTTTGGTGCTGAGAGAGAGAGAGAGAGAGAGAGAGAGAGAGAGAGAGAGAGAGAGAGAGAGAGAGAGAGAGAGAGGGCGACAGAGAGAAAAAAACTATAAAATAAGGGTGTTTTTTATTTTTTTTTTGGGTTTGAGTTTTTAAAAATGGGCCTATCGAGCAGCTTTTTGGAGCAAATCTGTTTTTGAGTTTATAAAATTGGATCCAAGTAGAATACCAAATAGGCCCTTAATTTCCTTCCTACTATGTTTTTAGCCATGGTGGGTTTGGGTTTCTTTGATGGAAATTGGGGGAGAGAGAGAGAGAGAGAGAGAGAGAGAGAGAGGCATGAGTTTATTTATTTATTTATTTTTCTGTTTTTTTTAAAAATAAAAAAAAATCTTAATGGGTGAAACAGATCGTATCATGTCATTCGCGAACTGTAAGGGGTCGTGTTTTTATTGGATATTTTTCATCTGTTTTCTAAACGGGTCGTATCGTGTCTTGTCAACCCATTAAGAAATACAGATTGACATGAACACGACCAACACGACCCGTTTACTAGGTATGGGCCCTACAGGAGAGGCTACGATGAAAAGTTTAAAGTGAGGAGGCTATTTGAGGAGGCTAATTCCACCATCAATATATTTAAAATGTTAAAGTCCCATAATTTCTTTACATTTATTGCATGAAATTGAACCAAAACAATCAACTCTCACTTGAAATGGTGTCATTTAGTTCATTGCAAAAAATGCAATTGCAATATAGGGTGTTATGTGATGAACACTCTATTGAATTACAATAGGCCAACCATGGGACCTACATTCTAATAAAATAATATTTAAAAAGTAAATATTCTTAAAGATATCTTGAGAATATTTCAATGGTACAATTTTTAGTGTTATTAAATTTATCCATTTTATTTTATTTGAGTATGTAAAAAAAAAAAAAAAATTAAGTTGATATAACTATTGATATGAAGCTATTGAACTGTACCATTGCAAGTAAAATTGATTTCAATTCAATAGATGACAAAATAGTTCAATTGAACTATTGCATGGAACTATTGAACAACCATTGTGGATTAACACCAAAATACAAACCTGCCAAGCTCACCAACACACCTTTTACACTCGCCTTTCCACCTTCTCCAAACACAAACCAACCCACCTCCCTAACCACATCCACCCCATCTCGCCGCCTTACACAAGTTGAGGCGCAAGACCGCCGCAACAAAGGCATTTTCTTTAACTGTGATGAAAGATACAAGTCAGGTCACTGTTGCCTTAATCGAATGGTCGCTTTCATTAAGGCACCCGAACTAGAGGACACTTTGGATTTCCATAACTGCCCCCGAGAGCCAATTCCCCAAGAGCTCCCCCTCCCCCTGTCCTAGATGCTAACTTCACCATCCATTCAATCATAGGTCTTGACTTTCCATGCTATGCGATTAATGGCCTTACCCACCAAGTTCCCTTTCACATTTCGGTGGACACAAGGGCAACCTTTAACTTCCTTCACCCCTCCATTGAAAAACAATTTTGGCTTTTAATTGATACCTCTTTTGTCCAAACCATTTTTACTACTTCATGGGAAAAAACTTATCATTAGAGGGACTTGTTGATGCGAAAAAGTGGTTTGACACGTGGTTTGCCCAACTTAGTGATATTATGTCTTCGGAAGGGAGTTAGTCTTCAGAAGATCAAGTTCCTGCAAAAGGATACGTTCGGTAAGACCTTGGGATACCAGTGTGGTACCGGCCGAAGGCTCTCTGATGCTTAAGTAAGTACGGATTTAGTAAATATCAGTTTACAGATCAAGCGGTAGCGTACCGTTGGTTTCTCCTCCTTTCCTTTTGGGGATAGGGGTCTCCTTATATAGGCCTTGGGAGGCGTGCACTATGCTCATATTTCCGATGTGGGATTGTAGAAGCGGATTGTGAGCATGACACGTGTCCAGGTGAAAAAAATTCAAATTGTATGGCTTCGGTAGGGCACATGCCGAAGGGTTTATTGTGATAAATATTGATCCAGTCCATGTGTTTGGCAGTCATAGGTCGATTATTTCTGGTATAAACAGTAGTCCCCCAAGTTCTCTTCCGAAGGTCCTTCGGAAGGGAATTTGGTTCTCCCTGACAGTTCGTAGGTGCCATGCCGTTCGGTAAGCTCGTTTGGAAGAGACTCCCCTGAGACCCGAAGGGTCGTCGATGCTGAGAGGGGTGAGGGCAGAGACGCTTCGTTTTCCGCGCCTGGAGTGCTGAGACGCTTCGTCTTTTGTACCTGGCGTGCAGCCCACATCGACATCCACCGGGCGACACGTGGCTAGCGAAGTGACGTCTGACAGCCGCATTTATGAGCCGTTTGGTTTCCCGAGGTGTACCGTTGCAGCCATCTCCCTATAAATAGAGGCTGCTCCAGGCGTAAAGCTCACTTTGCATTTGAGAGTTGACGCGAGAGCTCTGTGTAGGCGATTTCCGAAGAGAGTGAACGACAATCCAGGCGATTTTTTCAGGAGTTCTCGGCGTTCAAGGCGATTTTCGAAACATCAATTCGGCAGTCAGATTTCCCGCACTACTCAGGGTAAGGTACCGTTCGGTACTCTAAAAAATTTCTCTTTTATTTCTGTACCTCTTTTCGTGGCATAACCTTAGCCGATCCTTAGTAGGACTCTCTTTCGGTGGTCTAGCGAGCTATAGGTAGTGACGTAGGCATCGGTAGGGTAGTTTATGACACGACCTTAGCCTTCATTTTCTTTTTGTAGATGTCTGCTAGCGAGTCCTCCTTCGGCAGTGAGCCCAATGCGTTCGATGAGGAGTTGTCATCGGGCTGGGACACATCCAGTGGGGCTGCGAGCCTCGAGGCCGAAGGTGGAGAGGACACCGATGTTGAAATAATCGGTGAGGAGGTGAACTCCGTTCCTACCCACGGCATCGGCAATGGACTGATGACGGGGCAACCACTTCCCTTAGCCGCGGTCTATAAAGACGGTACCCGATTCGGTACCTTAAGCATCAGCCGGAGGCCTCGACCTCCGGTCGTGATGAGGTCGTTGCCGGTCCTTCTCGGCCGAGGGTGACGATCATCCACCGAGAACGGTCTAGGATACCGGTGGGGGTACCGAAGAAGGCTCTGTTCGGGGTCAATTACTTGGAGCCCAACAAGATCACCGAGCGGGAGCTGGAGAAGATTAGGGCCGAATACCTCATCCCGGATTCGGTGAAGATGAGGATTCCGGGTCCCACTGAATCCCTCAGTGACCTAGGGGACGGTGAAGTCACTTTCTTCACCGACGTCCTTCTGCAAGGGGTGCGGTTGCCTTTGCAGCCTGCCGTGCAGAAGATACTTGCCCAGATCGGGTATGCCCCAGGCCAGTACAATCCCAACTTTTGGGTGGCCTTGATGGGGGTGATAGCTGCTTTCGGGATTGCCGGGGAGGGGGAGCCCTCCTACGAGCAGTTCTCGTATCTGTACAGCGTCACCAAGTCGAAGAGTGCCGATCATGGTGGCTGGGTTCAGGCGAACTGCCTGAAGGCTTCCGAGCGGGGGCATTTCGTCAGCTCGGTGCCAACTTCCCAAAAGTTGTGGAGGAATCGGCGGGTGCTACTCTCCGGTGATTGGCAATCGCCATCGGGGGTATCCCCGCAGTTTCTGGTACCCACGACGTTCCAAATTGCCGGTAGGTCTCCGAGTTACCGATCGGTAGCTGTCATTACTGTAATTCTTTTTTCTTATTTTATTTTTACTAATTTTCTCTTCGGACAGGCAAACTCAAGCAGCCGACCCCTATTCAGGGTGAGATTCGGCAGCTCGACAGAGTGAGGCTGAAGATTCCCGCTGCCGAGCGAGTTTACCCGCGCTTCCTCTTCACCAACAATCTCATCAGAACCGGACTTGTCGACCCTGCCGAGAGTAAGTGTATTTGCGCTTTTCCTTTTCTCTTGCATTGTTCTTCTTGGTGACTAACCGAATTTTCTTAGTCAGTGACGGACGCCAGGAGAGCTGCCGAGGCTAAGAAGATGAATGAGTCCTCCAGAAGGCGCCTCATGATGGGCCTGGAGGGCAAGAAGAAGAGGAAGCAGCCCGAGGCACCTCTCGTTCGGCAACTGACGGATCCCGAGGATGTAACCCTCGCTGAGCGCCTGCGGCAGCTGGGCGCTGAGCCCGTCGCATGGCCGGCTGCCGATCCCCCTGCGCCGAGGCAGGCCGATGCCGAAGCCTCCGCCTCCAGAGCTGCCGGGAAGCGGCCGGTTACAGTGGACTTGGAAGCTTCGCCGGCTTCCAAGCGAAGCCGTC
Source organism: Prunus dulcis (assembly GCF_902201215.1). Taxonomy (NCBI): domain Eukaryota; kingdom Viridiplantae; phylum Streptophyta; class Magnoliopsida; order Rosales; family Rosaceae; genus Prunus; species Prunus dulcis. Next base: position 10,491,471 of record NC_047656.1, on the reverse strand, counting down.
CGTCGGAGGCTTCGAGTGCCGTCCTTGCGGTGGAGGACGAGGACGGACCTACTGAGGCCGTCACCATCGCCTGCCCTTCGAAGACGGTGCAGTTCGTCAACCATCTGATCCTCGGCTCCCAAATGGAGTTGCCGGAGATTGACGAGCTGCCGAAGAAGCTCCTTCGGGAGCAGGCAGGACGTGCCTTCCGTCTTCAAGCTTCGGTAAAAATTTCTTTCTTCTTTCGTCCTCCACTTCTTTTTGTGCCAAGTGATGCTTGCCTCTGAACTTCTTTTTGTGTGCAGGCGTCCATGGACATGTGGCTCTGCGTCAAGCGGGCTATCATTGCTGCTGAACGGGCGAAAAAGGCCTATGACGACGGCAGGGCCAAGGTGGCCGAAGCGAGCAAGGCACTCCAGGACCACACCCAGCTGTTCAAGGAGAAAGGGGCTGCCAAACGGCATGCTCTCGCTTCGGAAGCGAAGGCGGAGGAAATGCGGGTGGCCTTGGAGGCAGCGCAGGCGGCAGCGCGAGATGCCGAGGCCGCTTCGGAGGCGGTTCAAGACGCCCTGGAGGAGTCTGAGCAGACCAAGGCGGCGGAGATCGAGGCTGCCGTTCGGTCAGCTGTCCAGGGATACTGCTCATATGAAGAGTTCACTACCTTTCTGGATGGGGAAGTGGGCTCGGAGATGGCGGATCTGATGTACCGATTCAAACGGTACAACCCTGGGCAAAAACTGAACCTGAACTTCGCTGCCGATCCTCCTCCCCATCCGGAGGAAATAACTAAGGAAATGATCGAGGATTACGAAGGGGAGGATGCCGCCGAGGGACCCGGTTCTGCCGAGGCCACTGCTGGGAACGAAGCCACTGACTGAGGGCATTTTTATCTTTGCACTTGTAAAATTTGTTTTTATCTTTCAAGTTATTCTGAACACATTGATGCCGAGGGCATCTTTTAATTCAATTTTAAACTCTTTTTCCTTATCCAATTGTTATTATAACATACGCTAATTACCGATCGAACATCACTTATTACCGTAGGCTAATTGGGACGCTGTTGAATGTTTCAATTTGACAAGTCCCGATGGGATCTGAAGAGTAAAAACCCGAAAAAATCATTTATTGCCGTAGGCTAATATAGATGCCGTAGGACATTAACACTTAACAGCCGTGGGCTAGTAGGACAATTTAAAGAGAGGCTGAAGTAATAGTGCCGAAGACATTCTATTAATTTCAGTTGCAGAACAAATACATTGTAAGTAGTTATAGTTCCGACCTGCCGTAGGCTAGGTCACTTGTAGTAGTATTTGAGATGTTCTACGTTCCAAGAATGGCCGAGGGCCTTGCCGTTGGAGTCTCTTAGTCGGTAGGTTCCCGAGCGAAGGATACCGATGATCTCATAGGGTCCTTCCCAGGAAGGTCCGAGGGTCCCTTCCGTGGCATCTTTGGTTGCCAGCGATACTTTGCGCATGACCCAGTCTCCGATTCGGAATGAGAGGTGTCTGACCCTAGAGTCGTAATACCGAGACACACGTTGTTTGTAGGCTTCATTCCGAAGGTTGGCATGTGCTCGGTGCTCTTCGAGTAGGTCAAGGCTTAGAGACATGGCTTCTTCGTTCGGCTTTGGTGCGAAGTTTTCCGTTCGGTAGGAAGGTTCGCCGATTTCTACAGGCACCACTGCTTCCGAACCAAAAGCCAAGGAAAAGGGTGTTTCTCCAGTAGACGTTCGGTAAGACGTCCGAATGGCCCATAGTGCTTCAGGAAGCTTCTCCGGCCAGGCTCCCTTAGCCTTGTCCAGCTGCCGTTTCAGTAGCTTCTTCACTATTTTGTTTATTGCTTCAACCTGACCGTTCGACTGGGGATGGGCTGGTGATGCGAAAAACAAGTTGATTTTCAAGCGGGTGCAAAATTGCCTGAAGAGTTCCGAATCGAATTGCCTGCCGTTATCGGTAATGATTGCATATGGGATACCGAATCGGCAACAAATGTGAGTCCAGACGAAATCCTCCATCTTTGCTGCCGTTATGGTTGCCAGAGGTTCGGCTTCCACCCATTTGGTGAAG
>NC_047656.1:10473732-10489326 GCF_902201215.1 Prunus dulcis | reverse complement strand
GGGTACCAAAAATGGGACGCGGGAATTTTTTTATATAATTGTTTTAGACTTTGCGCGACCAATATGTATTTTTCGTCGCACAAAAATTTAAAAATTTTGGCGGGTACCAAAAATGGGATGCGGGAATTTTTTTTTTCGAAAAATAATTTTTTTAGACTTTGCGCGACCAACCGTATTTTCGTCGCGCAAAGTGATACGATTTTAAAAACTGAAATAACTCCTCCACCATTTTCTCAATTTCTTTCTCTCTCTTACCTCTCCTCTCTCTTTCCCTCTCCCCAAATCCCACCCTTTCTCTCACACTCACTCCTCTCACTTAATCTCTCATCTCTCTCTTCACTATCTCTCACTCTCACTCACTCTCTCATCTATCTTTTCACTATCTCTCACTCTCTCATCTCTCTATCACTATCTTATCTAATTCTCTCACTTCTCCCTCTCATTCTCACTCACTCTCAATCTTGCCAAAAGGTATATTCTCTCCAAATTTTAAATTTTTTTCATTAATATGTGTTTTTGGAGTTAGTTTTGAGTTTGTGTGGGGTTTGGGGTTGAGTAAAGGGGGAGATTGGAGTTTGGGTTGGATTTGTGGTATAACAATTTTAGGGGAGATTATGCATTTTTTTTTTTGTTGTTGTTGTTATTTGACCATATTTGTTTTTTTTGTAGGTAATCATCGAGACTTTGATGGCTAAAGTTGAGGATTAGGAAGCTATAAAAACATATTATCCACCACTACCACCACAATATGCTTGTATTAGGATTTTATTATTGTACTTTGTTAATTCATGTGTACATTTTGAATATTATATATATATAAAAATATTTATTGGATAATTTGATCACTATTTTTCATATGTAATTTTATTTTGAATATGCCAATTTAAATGAAAGTAATTAAGAAAAATCTTACAATTAAATTAAATTTAAAAAGTAAAAATTTGAAAAAATTACTATAATTAAATTAATATCAATTTAAATTAAAGTGATTTAAAAAAAAATCATACAATTAAATTATATTTAAAAAGTAAAAATTTGAATAAATTAATATTAAATAAATAATAATAAAAAGTAAAAATTAGTTTATTTTAATTAAAAAATTTAAAACACAAAAAAATATTTCGTCACTCAAATATTTGAGCGACGTTAGTGTTCGTCGCGCAAAACTCTAAAAATGTGGGCGGGTACCAAAAAATGGAACGCGGGAATTTTTTATTTTTTAAATTTTTTTGAGACTTTGCACGACCAATGTTTGTTGTCGCGCAAAACTTTGCGCGACGAATATTTTTCGTCGCGCAAACATTTGCGCGACCAATGTGTTTCGTCGCGCAAAGTTTTGCGGGACCAATATTTTTTCGTCGTGCAACGTTACTTTGAGCGACCAATATTTTTTCGTCGCGCAAAGTTACTTTGCCGACCAATATTTTTTCGTCGCGCAAAGTCGCTTTGCGCGACCAATGAAAACTTGGTCGCGCAAAGTCTTTCTTCACGATCTTTGCGCGACGGATTCTGCGCGACGAAGTTTTTGTCGCGTTAAAATTTGTGCGACTACAATGTATTTTGCGCGACGAAATTCTCTTCGTCGCGTAAAGTATAAAATGTAGTAGTGTATCTACATAAAACATATAGTCAAGACCGTCACCTCTGACCAGAAAATAAAATATAAAAAAATTCCCCCTTTCATATTATCTTCTCTCTATGTCTCTATATGTATGTATATATGTGTGTGCGCGCCTTCCTTTGTACTGAAGTACTAATTCAGCATCATTAGTTGAAAATTTTGTATTCTGCAATGGCGAGAAGATTTGGTATGTTTTGCTAATACCTTGCCCTCTCAAAATTTCCTTTGCATAAAATCATGACAGGCATTTGTCTGTTGATTTCCAATAGATGTTAAATAAGTATAATTTGAATGTATCATATATCAAATATTTCCATTTTTTCCTTTTTTTATGATTTTTTTTAGTACATGAGATAGTCTAAACTACACAGGAGGGGGTTTATCATGCACACACAACACAACTAAGATGTCATAGGGGTTCGAACCTAAGACCTCTGATATGCAAGTCAAAACCCTTTTTCACTGGATTAGACGCCGTTGGCCCTTTTCCTATTATTTAGATCATGTTTATCAATTTGGTTTCAATTGAGGCTTTCTGCCATATAATTTTCTTGTGCTTTTGTAAAGATATTGCAGTGATGAAACCATACAGAAGAGACTCTCCACCTCTTCACTTTAAGTTGGAAATAAATTCATACTCCTCCTTATTGACGACGCTAGCAAAAAAGTATGAATCTAAAGTGTTTGAAGCTGGCGGTCACACATGGTGGGTTTTTTCAGTCATCCACTAATTTAGCATTTTTTTTTCCTTTAATCTTTTACATGCATTTCCCACTTAAATAAGGATGCTGATCAAGATATTGCCTAGCTAATTTCTCTTATATATATATATATATATATATAGGAAAAAAAGAAGAAGAAGAAACGGATCTCTTTTTTTTTTTTTTTTTTGCTTTTACATGGCTTTGCATGTGGAGCTCACTTTGCATTGTATTCAAGGATCGTTCTTACAAAAGGATCAACGAAATAAAAAACTGTGCAACCATTTGATTATCATAACAAGGCTTCATTGTTTACCTGAAGTACTTGCTAAGTATTTAGAAAAATAGAAGTTGAGAATTCTAGAATGGTGGGAATCAAATCTGTTTTTCTCATTACCACTATACACGTACAGTAGAGCCTTTATACTTAGACTTTGCTTAATAGTTAAGCATCTGAGCTAACAACCTCTAACAACCTTCACGTGCCTTCACGTGTTTAACATAACCAATTACAAACACGTGGCACACTGATTCTAATCATTAGCTAAACATCCCCCCTCAATCTTAGAGTAGGGACCTAATCTGAGATTGGTACAATGCTTAGAGAAAACTGGACTATGAAGTCCCTTAGTCAGGACATCAGCGACCTGCTCATCAGTTGGTATATACTGAACTAAGAAATCCCTGCGCTGCACACGCTCTCTGATGAAATGGAAGTCAATGTCGAGGTGTTTGATACGGGAGTGATATATAGGATTGGAGCTTAAAGCCAATGCTGACAGATTATCGCAATACAGAATAGGAGGCTCAGACAAATATACATGTAGATCAACAAGAAGCTGCCGAATCCAGACGACATCTGCTGAGGCATTAGCAAGAGCCCTGTACTCGGCTTCAGTGGAACTGCGTGAAACAGAACCTTGCTTCTTGGATTGCCATGAGATTGGGTTAGACCCCAAGTACACCACAAAGCCCGTAGTGGATCTGCGAGTGTTAATATCACCCGCCCAGTCATAATCACTATAAGCAGACAAGAGTAAGGGACCTGAAGAAGAGTAAGTAAAACCATGACTGAGTGTGCCCTGTAGATAACGCAGAATGCGTTTCACTAAGAAGAAATGATGCTCGGTAGGATTATTCATGAATTGACAGACAGTATTAACAGAATAGGCAATGTCGGGCCTTGTAAAGGTAAGATACTGTAAAGCACCAACAATGCTACGATACTGTTTTGGATCCTTCAAAGGGATACCATCAGTGAGTAAAATCTGTGTGTGAGGTTTCAGAGGTGTAGGACAGGGTTTACAAGAACTCATCCCAGACTTTGCTAACAAATCAGTAGCATATTTTTGTTGACTAACAAAGATGTCTCCATTAGACTTACAGGAAATCTGAAGACCAAGGAAATAAGTAAGGATGCCCATATCCTTGAGCTCAAACACTGAACCAAGCTCTGTAATTACCTCCTGGATGACCTGTGGATTTGAGCCAGTGAGAATAATGTCGTCGACATAGAGCAACAAAACCACAATAGCGGAGTCGGAATACTTCACGAATAAACTGGGATCACTGTGAGACATCTTGAACCCAAGCGTTGGAAGAAAACTAGTGAACTTAGCATTCCAGGCCCTTGGAGCTTGTTTTAAACCATACAATGATTTCTGAAGTTTACAAACATAATCAGGAGTGAGGATCTTCGAACCCCTGAGGTTGCTTCATATACACTTTCTCCTCAAGTTCCCCATGTAAGAAGGCGTTTTTTACATCCAATTGGCGAAGAGACCAATGATTGTAAGCTGCCAAACTGAGAATGATACGAACTGTAGCATGACGAACAACTGGGCTAAATGTCTCTTCATAATCAAAACCAGCCTCTTGACTAAAACCTTGGGCAACTAGGCGTGCTTTATATCTAGAAATGGAACCATCAGAGTGCCTTTTTAACTTATAAATCCATTTTGAACCAACAATGTTTGTATTAGCAGGAGGAGGTACCAACACCCAGGTACCTTGCATCTGTAATGCGGAAATCTCTTCGTCCATGGCCTTTGTCCAATCGGCTGAAAAAGAAGCAAGATGATAGCTAGAAGGTTCATCCAGAGAAGTAGTATCATGGATACTGGTGTAACACATGTAGTCAGAAAAATCCTTCTTTTGAACAACCCCAGTTTTAGACCGAGTAAGCATAGAATGAGAAGGGCCTGGCGGAGCAGATCCAACAGGAACACTTGGTTGGACAGAAGCAGGAGAAGAAGAAGTAATATAATCAATAGAAGGTAGAAGAACTTGCAATTGCTGCTCCGAAAGAACAGGGATATAAGGCTCAGACTGAGACAACCCAGGAGAGGCTAACAAATCTTGCTGCCCCGACAGAACTGGTGTATAAGGCTCTGGCTGAGACAACGCAGGAGAGACTAACAAATCGGGAGCTGTAATACTAGGAGCACTAGAGGAACTATGAGAAGCGAGCACTGAAGGTGACGTAGCAGACGTAGGTAACATCATAGGAATAGGGGAGAGAACTGTGGAAGGAGAACAGGGGGAGGAAGGCAGAGAGAAGCGGTGCTTGAAAGGAAAAATAGTTTCATCATGAATAACATGGCGAGACACCAAGAATTTGCTAGTGGAACAATTGTAACATAACACTCCTTTATAGCCCAGTAGATACCCCATGAAAACACACATAACAGTGCGAGGTTGAAGTTTAGTAGTATTAGTGGCTCTTAAACAAGGATAGACAGCAGTACCAAAGACACGGAGGTGTCTTATATCAGGATGCCTATGAAGAAGCCTATAATATGGAGATTGATTAGAAAGCACTTTACTAGGCATGCGATTAATCAAATAGGCAGAATGAGCCATAGCATGAAACCAAAACTGATCAGGCATAGAGGCTTCTTGTAAAAGGGTTATAGAGGTTTCTAATAAGTGGCGATTCTTCCGCTCCGCAAGTCCATTCTGTTGGGGTGTGGAAGGGCAGGAAACTTGATGGACAATGCCATGAGATGCGAGAAATTCATTGAATTGAGTGCTCATATACTCACCACCACCATCACTTTGAAGAAACTTAATAGAAGCATTAAAATGAGTTGTAAGAAAAGCAACCAATCTGGTAAACATTGTAAAGACCTCAGACTTGGCATAGAGAGGATATAACCATAGAAAACCAGTGTATTCATCAATGAAAGACACTACATATCGATAGCCAGAAATGGATTTACATGGAGACGGACCCCAAACATCACTGTGGAGTCTATAAAATGGAGAAGAAGCCTTATTGTGATGACTAGAAAATGGTAACCGATGCATTTTACCATCTAGACAAAAGGAACACAGCTTAGAAATTGAATCAGATACCACTGGGATTTGAGCAGCAGTAAGCATGAGTTGAACAACTTCATTTGTAGGATGTCCAAGCCTACTATGCCAAAGAGATGAACGAACTTTCTGACCAAGAAAAGCACTTGTCTGTGACTGAGAGGCTCGGCTACTAGTACCAACTGATGAACTACTACTACCTGTACCAATTGAGGATAAAGAAGTAGGAACAGGATACAAGCCATGCTCACTCTTGCCCTGGAGAAGCTTCTTGTTGGTGACCTTGTCCTGTATTAAAAATCCAGATGTATCAAAGATCATGCGACAATTATTGTCATGACATAGCTGATACACAGATAAGAGATTTGCTGTAAGTTGAGGCACATGTAAAACTTTAGAGAGAGTAAGAGAAGAAGAGACAGTGGGAATATGAGATTTGCCAATATGAGCAATGTGCAAACCTTCCCCATTGCCCACTACAACATTCTCAGCTGAAGTACAAGGTGTAACATTGTGCATTGTAGTCATGTGTGGCACCATATGGTGACTCGCTCCACTATCGGCAATCCACACTGCATCAGGAGAGAAAGAAGCTTGAGCAGCCATAGCAGTGAGAGAGGACGGTGGAGGAGATCCCTGATAGGCATAGTTGGAACGATGATAGCAATCCAATGCACCATGGCCCTTCTTGCCACAAATTTGACACTCAATAACGGAGGAGCCTTGGGATGAGGTAGAATCGCGAAAAAAACAATTTGCAGCTGTGTGACCTCTCTTACTGCAAATTTGGCATTCTGGGACAATTCCAGACTTAGGAGGACCCTGAAATTTATTCGGAAAACCACGACCAAAAGGCCTAGAACCAGAAAATCTGCCTCGGCTACCAAATGAACTAGACGATCGACCATGTGTATAGGAACTCATATAACCAGTAGGAGAAAAGGAAGTCACAGAAGGAGTGGGGAGAATACCAGCACCAGAGAGATTAGGAGACGGTGTAGAAGAGGTAGATCCAGTAGAGGGAGAAGAATGGCTGAGCATACCAACCATAGGAGAATGGGGCAAGATTACACGAGAATCAGCGGCTTGTTCAGCTGCAAGCAAATGATTGCGGAAATCTTTGAAAGATAGTGAAGTGTCACGAGCAAGAAGCACAGTCTTGATCATGTCATACTCAGAAGGAAGGCCATTCAACACAGCAAGCATCAAATCATCGTCAGAGACAGAAATACCAGCGACAGCAAGCTGATCACGGACATGTTTGAGGCGAAGTAAGAACTTCTCGATAGAATCAGCACCTTTTTGAGCAGTTTGAAGCTCCGTCTTCAAGAGATTCACACGAGCACGAGACACGGTAGCATATCGATCCGTCAAATTCATCCACGCCTCAGAGGCAGTCTTAGATCCGATCACGTATTCGATCGCCTCATCGGAAAGCGTTGCAATCAACAAGCTCAGCAACGCTTTGTCAACCTTCAACCAGTCTTTATATGCAGCGGTGATTACCGACGTAACGCCTTCCTCATCGAGAATTGCATATTTCGGTGGAGCAACAATGGAGCCATCGAAATGTCCGAAGAGATCATGACCTTCCAACACAGATTCAATCTGATATCGCCATTTCAGATAATTGCCATCCGTCAAACGAATGGTGAGCATGCCAAGGAGGCCATCAAGCTTGAGAGTTGAAGTCGCCATAAAAAAAAAACAGAGAGAAACAGAGACGAAGAAGAGGAATTGCAGAAAAATTCAAGAATCAGAAGAATCAGAGGAATCATATGACAGAAAAATCCAAGAATCAGAAGAATCAGAGAAATCAGATGAGAACGAGAAGAAAAGAATCCAAGAATGTCACAGAGAATCCAAGGAGTTGCAAAAACAGAAGCAAAGAAGACTCATTAGAGATCTAGAAGAAGGCGGAAGCAAAAAGAAACCTAGATCGGTCCATGGCTCTTGATACCATGCTAAGTATTTAGAAAAATAGAAGTTGAGAATTCTGGAATGGTGGGAATCAAATTTGTTTTTCTCATTATCACTATACACGTACAGTAGAGCCTTTATACTTGGACTTTGCTTAAGAGCATTTCCACCAGTTGCCTCTTGCCATGGCAAGATTAGCCCTAGGGCAGCCACTATTCACGTGAATAGTGGCTGCCCTAGTCCCCTCCAGCAAAATGTGTTTCCAGCAGTTAGGGGCTTGCCATGGCAATTACTATTCATTTTTTTGTTTTTTTCACAATTTTGTTTACTTAAATAATTAATTTGGATAATATTTTCGGATAAGATTTTTGGGTTCCTACGTGTCAATACTATTCATATCGGATAAGATTTTCGGTTTCAAATTTCAGATAAATTTCAGATAAATTTCAAATTTCAGATACATTTCAAAATTCAAATTTCAGATAAATTCAAAATGTCAAATTTCAGATACATTTCGGAATTCAAATTTCAGATAAATTTGAAATTTGAAATTTCATTTGAATTTCAAATTTCAGATAAGATTTTCACCCTCTAAGATTGCGCCACGTGTCATATCTATCTGTGTACATTTTTCTATAAAATCAGAGGTTCAGCTCATACCTCCCACACCAATTCTTCTCTACATTTCCATTTCTCAAATTTTAGATTTCATTCTCCATTCTCAATGGCAGACATGGAAGAGATTTTGGAGAGGCAAGAGAGAGAAACTAGAGAAAGAATGCGTAGACGAGCTGCAAGCAAAAGGGCGCAGAGAGAACTAGATGAGCAACTTGGCATAGCAGTTGCTTTGCTGGAGGAAGAAAAGCAGGCTCGCCGTGGTTCACGAGAAGGCCGTCGCCCAAATGTGGACAGACATAGACATTCCCGGGGTAAGAATCTTATGGAAGATTATTTTATCCCACAATCTCTGTACTCTGATGTTCATTTTCGAGGGAGATATAGAATGCAACCTCATTTGTTCAAAAAAAATCATGCATGATATTTGCAATTATGATGAATATTTTGTTCAAAAGAGAAATTGTGCTGGAAATTTGGGACTTCTTCCAGAGCAGAAGTTCACAGCTGTGATACGAATGTTGGCGTATGGGTCATCTGCCGATCAGGTGGATGAGATTGCTCGGATGGGGAAGTCCACTGTTTTGGAGAGCTTGGTGCGATTTTGTGATGCAGTGGAAACTCTGTACACCAGAGACTACCTCCGCAGACCTACGCCCAGGGACCTGCAAAGGCTTCTCCAAAAAGCTGAGTCTCGAGGATTTCCTGGCATGATTGGTAGCATTGACTGCATGCACTGGCAGTGGAAAAATTGTCCAACTGCTTGGCAAGGGGACTACGGAAATAGAAAAGGGCAGAAAAGTATCATCCTGGAAGCAGTTGCTGGTTTTGATACATGGGTTTGGCACGCCTTCTTCGGAGTTGCCGGATCTCAAAACGATTTGAATGTCCTAGGTCAATCCCCGGTGTTCAATGATGTTTTGAGAGGTGAAGCCCCAAATATCACATATGAAATTAACAATACCATCTACCAGACCGGGTATTATCTAGCTGATGGCATATACCCGAGGTGGACAACATTTGTGAAAACAATTCCACATCCCCGATCCCATAAGCAAAAATTTTTTGCTCGCTATCAAGAGGGGTACAGAAAAGATGTTGAGAGGTGCTTTGGTATCCTTCAAGCTAGGTGGGCTATTATCAGGGGCGCGGCACGTCTATTTGACGAGGAGGTGCTTAGGAGTATAATGATGACTTGTATCATCCTCCATAACATGATTGTGGAAGATGAATATGATTACGATGCTGATGACGTGTATGAACCAAATCCCATGGACACGGCCCTAACACGAATTTATGAAAAACCAGTGGGGCCAAATGGAGAAGCAATGCAGCATGAACCGTTGGTTAGAGACGGTAGTTTCATGCCCCGTATGATTGATCGCTACACGGAGATGCAATCGTCCTATATTCATGAACACCGTCAAGTTGACTTGATGGAGCATTTATGGGCGGTGAAAGGCAATGAAGGAAATGAAGGTGAATAAAGTGAAGTGAAGAAGTTGTTTTTATTTTATTATATTTATTATTATGCTTTGGTTGTGGTTTGTTTTATTTTTTATGCTTTGGTTGTGGTTTGTTTTATTTTTTATGCTTTGGTTGTGGTTTGTTTTATTTTTTATGCTTTGGTTGTGGTTTGTTTTATTTTTTATGCTTTGGTTGTGGTTTGTTTTTTATGTATGGAATGTTTTGAATAAAAAGGAATTTTGTTGAATATTTTCTTTATTGAATAAAAGAAAAGCAATACAACTAATAATAAAATAAAATACATGAATTAAACAAAACAAAAAATACAATGAAATCAAAGGTACATGAATTAAACAAAAAAAAAAAAACAATGAAATCAAAGGCAAGTAAACTAAGACATTAAAGGCAAACAAACTATTTTAATGGTTTCCATCATTTAACCAATCCGTGTTGCTAGGTCCATCGTCACGAAAAAGTCTTCGTCTCATAACATCCCTTCGTTCTAGCTTCCAAAATTGTTTTGTTTCAGGAGACATATGGCTTGTATCCATGGCCATGGTTTCCCGATCTTTTTTTTCAATGTTTTGTTCGCGTACATACTCCCTTTCTTTGCGTACATACTCCCTTTCTTTTGCATATTCTACTTGAACTGCCATATCGTGCTCTTGTTGTTTCAAGTCCATTTCAATTCTCATGGCTTGGTGCTTTGAAAGTTCCTCCAAAAATTGAGATGCATTCTTGCTAGAATTACTCCCTCTCTTCGCCTTCGCCGCCTTCCTCCCAATAGGCCTTGGAATATTTTCAATGGGTGAGTCGGTACTCATCGGGGAATCCATAGGTGAATCCGATGCCGGCGTCTCATGAAGTGGAGTCTCGTTCAAGACTACCGTCGGACCGGTTGGAATAATTTGGAATCTCTTACAAGTCTTCACCACCTCCCAACAATGGGTATGGTTGAAACTTTTTTTCCCTTGGCCGGTAGCACCAAACCACATTTGTGCTTGTATAATCAATATAAAAAAAAAAAAAATGGAAATTAAAGAAATAATAAAAAAATGCAACATGTATTAAAAAAAAATAGAGACATATTAACAAAATATATAAATTGCAAGAAACATTTAAATAAAAATTAATATGACATAGAAATTAATAGAAGAAAAATGACAAATAATTTACCTCATTGCTAAGATTTTCTCCGCTTCGTTGGTTGTCAATCGCTTTTGCTAAAGCATTTCTCCATTTCCCCAACTCTTTATTAAGAACTTTCCACCTACTGGATAATGCCATTTCTGTACGTGTAGAACCAATTGCCCTTTCACAAAATGCTTGATGAATTTTTTTCCACATATGAGAAAATTTAATCTCATTGCCCGTTATGGACAATGACTAACTTGGACCCAAGCCTCACACAAGCTAACATCTTCCATCATGCTCCATGCCCCTCCATTTTCATTAGAAGAACCCATAATATGCTAGAAAAAAATTACAACTTCAATAGTAGAAGGAGAAGAAAAAATATAAAAGTGAGAGTATTGGTTGGTATTTATACACAAAAAATTCTGTAATTTTTGTGTATTTTTTTTTAAAAAATTCAATTTTTTTTTCATTTTTTTTGAAATATTGGCTGCCGTTGGAGAACAAAAAAAATCGGAGCGACCAGAGGCCGCCATCAAAGAGCCGTTGGGCACTGTAGCGCTGAGTTGAAATTTTTTTTAACGTTGGCGCGTGCAATGCACGCGCCAACGGTAAAAAAAATTTCAAAAATTCAAGGCTGACGCCAACGGTAAAAAAAATTTCAAAAATTCAGGGCTGACGCCATGCTGGCGTCAGCTGTTTTGTCCCACGCCTTGGGCCCGAGCTCGGGCCAATTCCGCCTTCGGGCCAGCCCGTTTTGGTGGCCCCCACGCTTGCCCGGGCTGGACTTTTGCTGCTGGAATCGTTTTTTGCCCCAAACCCCCCCCCCCCCCAGCCCGAGTCCAAAAAGTGCTGCTGGACTTGCTCTAATAGTTAAGCATCTGAGCTAACAACCTCTAACAACCTTCATGTGCCTTCACGTGTTTAACATAACCAATTACAGACACGTGGCACACTGATTCTAATCATTAGCTAAACAGTACTATGTTCGCCTATTTATCATCATAATTAGAGATCTTCATAAACTTCCATTTGGCTAATTGTTTGTAATAAAGGGGAATTGATCAACAGTTAATGTTCTAAAACATCAACATTAACACGAAAATTTTAACTGTATTTAGGGAAATCTGGAGATATATAATTTAGTTGTAAGTCTGTGTTGCAGGAGGTTGGCTGTTTACCCAAGTCAAATGATAAATGGTGAGAAGTACATCTCCCTCTACTTGGCAAAAGCGAAGACAAAGAATCATGGTATTATTAACTCTGTGGTGTCAGCTCTTAGGGGGCAGGCGGAGGTTTATGCTACTTTTAGATTGTCTGTATTTGATCACAACCAAAAGAATTACTTTACCGTCGAAGGTAAAGTCTCTGCTACATATTATATGTCTGACTTACAAAAACACGTGATTTGAATGCTGCACATACTTATATATATATATACATACATTAATTGAAGAACATATTTTGGACGACGTGGGAGCATTACCGCTAGGCTCAGCGACGGTGGATAGCACGCTTTGATACTAACCCACTTAAAATCAATTGGCAATGAGTGGAGATGGTGAATAATATTTGTACTCAACTAACTTTGAATTTGTGCGTTGATGTTTGTAAAGATAATGCCGGAGCATTAAGCCGATTTGAGAGTGGGACTGAGGTAGGTTTTGCAAAATTTCTTCCCCTTCATACTTTCCAGCGCCATTCAGAGGGATTCATTTCGAATGACTGCTGCACATTTGGGGCCGAGGTTTTCGTCTCTACGAATAAAAGGACACTTCACAGGGAATCGCTTTCCCTCGAGACACCTGCCATTCGCAATCGTACTTTCCGTCGTGATTTGGGACAGTTCTCCACACAATTTGACATGGAGTACGCATTTCCACAGTTGATCATTGTTGGAGGAAGAAAATGGTATGCACAATCATAGTCGAGTATTTTATGTTGTCACACAATTTGACTACCATACAAATGTAGGTTCTTACCCTTAAAAGATTGGTATTTTTTCTTTCTTTTGACTGGGATCATTACCTCTTCTTTTTTTCTACTAATTATGTAGGCAGTTATGTGTTTATCCGAAAGGGTACGGGAAAGAGAAGAACAAATCACTATCACTTTACCTACGATCGGCCGACGATTTGGACACGCTTCCCAGTGTTTATGCAGAATTCAAGGTTCGGGTAATTGATCGATCCCTTAAGACGCACAATACTGAACGGAGAGGTAATTCACTTTACACATATTTCTTTGTCATCTTCCTGAGTATCTACTACTCATCAGCTCATTGGCCTCACTTGTAATATCTCTAATTTTCTGTTTCAGGCAACCACTGGTTCTTGTCCACAGACTGCATTTCTGGTTGGCCAGATTTTATGCCGTTGCGAACTCTAAAGGGGTTCCTTAAGGGTGATATATTATCTGTTGAAGTTGAAATGCTGGCTGTGTCTACGTCGTTATGAGACACAGAGATGGTTTCCATCTTTGGAATTGTGTTTGAAGCCCTTTCTGAATTATTGTGTGTCAATTTTATTAGTTACCTTTTAAGTTTTTGGATTGAATATGAATAATCAATAATCAATAAGAAATAATAATGTTTTGTTTTGGAATAAAAGTAATTAGCAGAGTGTTTTGTTGTTAGAAATGTGTACCCTAGCTGGTGTATCGCTTGTAATCCACACAAACAGATGAAATAACTTTGACAAAAAAATGGTAGCAGGTGTACTTTTGTTGGGGTGAGCACTCTAACATAGTTATCAGTTATCTTGGATTCTTCTATGGTGTATTCTTTATTTATTTTAATTTTGAGAAAAATGGTAGCAGGTGACCAAACTAGTACCTAATGACTCTGCTGACACCTGCCATTCGCATGGTAGCAAATTTTAAAAAAGCAAATATTTAATGAATTAAAAAGTAAGTAGGCTCACATAAAATTAAAAATTGAATTTCTAATTTTGGAAGTATTCAATTTTTGGGTAGAATGTGGTATTCTAATTGACTGAAATTCAACCCATTAGGAATTCATCTTTTTTACCAATTATATCCACATACAATTTTAAATTTTTAAAATTTGTCATCTACTTTAACCCAACAACTAGGGTATTTTAGTAATTAGAACCACTCCAACCCCAATTCCATATGATTTAGTAAGCAACTTCAATAAGAATCCGGAATCTAATTCTCCTTAATCCAACTTCTCCTCAACTTAATTCCTCGTTATCTGATTACAGATTAATAAACATGCCATTAGTGCAAATGAGTAGTATTCAAAACTAGTCATCCAATACAACTTTCTCCAGAGGAGAAACAAACATCCTAAATTAATTCATAAAATGAAAAACTCATTCAATCAATTTATCAAATAACATTGCAAATATGAGCGATTAAGAAGATTTTTAAGAATAAAAATGAGAAATCATTTTCTCACAAAGAACACTCTCTCTCAGAACACAGAGCCAAACTTTGCAAATACGAATGATTAAGAAGATGAAACTTCAAATCATTACACTAATATTTCTAAACTGATTCTCCATTGAAGCACATGAAAACCTTTAAGTACAAGATGAAATTATTCTCCATTGAAGGGCACTAGGCAAATAAGAGTAAAAACTGCAAATGTTAGGCAGCACGAAATGCAATGCATGTACTAGTCAACTGAGAGTAAAAACTTCAAATTTTTAGAACGAATGCAATGCACATATACATGAATGATTTACCTGAATTAAGGACAATTAAGTAAAGTGGGCCCGATATCTATCAAATGTTGGCTACACGAGATTGGTCACGAATTTCTAAAGAAGAAAACTCACATACAAAAGTATCATGAATACTTAAACTCATGACCGCTTAAAAGCACACTAGAGTCATTTTAACTAATTAGTTGACTAGTATTTTTGAGCTTACCAGGTAGAATTATAACAGAGAATGTGGTCTCCTTTTTAAAGGTTCAATTATTACTATTTGGATAATATACTTTTTCCTGGCCGGTGCATCGTAGTCAAGCCACATGGAAATATATGTACACCTGGCTCTAGTATGTGACTTTATGGAGTCTTCTTTTAACACTTTCTCCATCTTTATATGTGGCTGTCTTAACTCTGTCCTAATCCGCGATCAGTCAGCATTTCTACAACTGCAATGGCGAAATTTGGTATGTTCTGCTAATATCTGAATTCTCAAGTTTCTTCTCATAGAATAGAATTAATAATTTGCTTCGTTTTGCCATAAATTTCTTCTGGTTTTGTGAAGATATTCCAGAGATGAGAGAATACAAAAGAGAGTATCCACCAGAGCACTTCATCGTGGAAATAAAGCCATACTCCTTGCTATCAAACACCAAAGCAGAAAAGTACGAGTCTGGTGTCTTTGATGCTGGTGGTTACAGATGGTACGTTGGTTTCTTTACATCTCTTTTCTTTTCTGAAAGCTGCTTTGATTATCTGCTTTCCCTTTTCTTTCTTTTTTTCCTTTTAAAATAAAATTGCTGATCAAGCTACTGCCTAGCTAATTTCTCAGCCAAATCAATATCATTTTGACTGATATTTCTCAGCTACTGATCTAGCTAATTTTATTTTGATCTCAGTTTTAGTGGTTAAACTGAATGGTTTGATTGAATTTTTTATTTATTTACTGAAATGAAATTAGCCTTATTTTAAAGAGAGACATAAAAAAAAACTGTAATTTGTGTTGCAGGAGGCTATCATTTTACCCAAAGTATGAAACAACAAGTAAGAAGGGTTACATCTCCCTCTTCTTGGTATTAATAGGGAGTGTGTCCGGGAAGCAGTCGCCGGCCGAAGTTTATGCCACTTTTAGATTGTTTTT
>NC_047656.1:10389416-10473632 GCF_902201215.1 Prunus dulcis | reverse complement strand
TGCATACAAAATAAAAAACAAAAATAAATTGGTTTAGGTGACAAAATGTTTGGATTACGTCATGGAAAAAAAATTTTAAAAATTTTAAAAATTTATATTTATTTTTATAAGGACTTTGCGCGACGAAGTTTACTTTTCATCGCGCAAAGTCACTTTGAGCGACGAATTATTTTTCCTTGCCCAAAGTCACTTCGCGTGAGCGACGAATTATTTTTCGTCGCGCAAAATTGGTCGCGCAAGACTTTGAGCGACGATGCATTGTCGTCGCGCAAAAATTTGTCGCGCGAAGTGACTTTTTGGCGACGAATTATTTTTCGTCGCGCAAAGTTTGGTCGCGCAAGACTTTGCGCAACGATGTATTGTCGTCGCGCAAAAGTTTGTCGCGCTAAGTGACTTTGGGCGATGAATTATTTTTCGTCGCGCAAAATTTGGTCGCGCAACACTTTGCGCGACGATGTATTGTCGTCGCGCAAAAGTTTGTCGCGCTAAGTGACTTTGGGCGACGAATTATTTTTCGTCGCGCAAAATTTGGTCGCGCAAGACTTTGCGCGACGAAGTTTCAAGTTTCGTCGCGCAAAGTGGCTTTGCGCGACGAATAGTTTTTCGTCGCGCAAAATTTGGTCGCGCAAGGGGTTTTTTTTACTAGTGCGTTGGATGTAAATTCAACGGTTGACTTGAATCGGGTAATAATCATTTATGTCATATTGCATTTATATATATCATTTTGAACCATTGGATTAATATCCAACGATGGGTGACCACAATCTCTTGGACTCCTGTGGTCCAAGAGATCGGGACTGTTCCTACTACTAGTAGTATTTGGAAACTCATGCCCAAAAAAAGGAGGTTGTATTTGAAAACCTTTTCAGAATGGGACTCGGATACAACACAACCTAACCCTATATAAATGCAAGGCCGTGCGTAGTACCTTTCACGCACAAAATTTGAGTTTTCTTTTCTTTCTAAATTTGTTCCTCTTTTGTCTGCTCTGCTTGTTCTGATCATGGCTTTGAGAAACATTGCTACTCTTGTTTTCTTTGTGGTGATGGCCTTCAGTGGTGCTTATTCTAGTTCTGTTTATAGAGTTGGAGATTCTGACGGGTGGACTTGAGAGGCCTTGTTGATTACAACAAGTGGGCTTCAACAAAAGATTTTCACGTTGGCCACACTCTCATTTTTGCTTACAACAATCAATTCCACCACGTGATTAAAGTTTCTGATCAAGACTTTCAATCTTGCAATGCTACATCTGCCATCTCATCTTATACCTCTGGTTCGGACACAATTACCCTTAAAAGGCCCGGCCATTATTACTTTCTTTGTGGTGCTCCTGGCCATATATTGCCAAGCCGGACAAAAGGTTGACATCAAGGTCTCTCTGCCTGTTCCAGAAAATTTGATCCCAAGTCCAAGCCTGTCGTCACCTTATGGATCCTCATCACCTTCAGCCTCTAATCCTGTAGAGATGTCACCAAGCTCAACCCTAAGCAGTGCTCCAGCTATTGGCTTGGCTTTTGCCACTGTTGTGTTGTTTCTTTTGGGTTTCGAATTAATCTTGAATTTGAGTTCGTATAATATTTTTCCAATATACTTTCCAAAAAAAATCACATAAATGTACATAGAAGGTTGAAGGCCACATTTTTATGTTTCGCCCCTGAATTTACTTGAATGAGTGGCGTCTTCCCATAATCATGTCGATCCATGCATGACATGAGACTTGTCGATTGATTGGATCACAGTATTAATATGACGATTGCAGCCCATAAAAGAACGATGAAGAACACGCCATATTATATATCAATACAATTTGCTTTGTACTAGCAGCTAGTAAGCTGTTGTTGAAATTTTTGAGAGGTGTTGGCGGATATAATATAAAATCTTAATAGATCAAACAAGTGTATTGCATGCAACGGATATACATGGACTATCAGCAGCATAATCAGCACGAATTTCAATATCCGATCCGTTAGGGTATCGGAATTTAGGAGCAGCCACCATCTAGCTAAGACTCTAAATTAAGCAACTTGTTCGAACAAGATTTTCAATTTTATTTACAAAGAGATTTGTGTCTCTACCTGTAATTGCATTGATGGGTTTGTTGCTGTAGGATCAAAGATTGGTAGTTCTTTAATTTTGAGTACAATGGAAGGAGGCTTGAACCATATGATCAAGACCCCATTCTTGTCATGTGAAGATGAAAGGGCCAGCAAACATGGTTTAGTTGGAAGCAGTAACTCTGTCGCTGCTATGAAATGTGATTTCTTCTCCAAATTGCCTGACAAGGTTCGGTCTGGCTTCGATCCTGAGGCCCCTTTCCATCTTAACCTTTCTAAGACCACTGGCTTGATAGAAGGTAACTGAAAACTCTCTCTTGGTTCTTGTTTTTATCCTGGATTTAGATAATACCCTTAAAATTAGAGAATCTTATTTGGTGTCAGTAAGATTTGGATATTTTTGTGCTACTGAAATATGGGAGTTATTTGATTGATTATTAACATCATTGGTCACTTGCATGCAGTCCATTTTAAACAGAAAAGGATGGATCATTTAACTTTGAATAACGAAGTTCGTAGTTGTCTGAAATATTTTAATTATGTAGTACTACTAAATATCAGAACAAATGATGGTTTTGAATGTCCTCTGTAGTCTCTCTGGAAGAATCATTAAAATAGATCAAGCAATTGGATAGAGCTAATGAGGTGATCAGTTGAGTAAACTACAACTGAGTCATCGACAAAGACGGTATTGAGGTTGTGGAAAAGAAGATAAATTGTTTTCTGATTATGATTATATGTTTAAGTTTAGTGATTTTTACAATATAAAACATATGTTCCTCTCTCTTAAAAATGAGTTTCTTTTTGTATTAGGGGAAAGAGAATACTATGAGAAGCAATTTGCCACCCTAAGGTCTTTTGAGGAAGTTGACTCTCTAGAATCACCCCATGTCATTGATGAAGAGGAAGATCGAAAAGAACAAGCCCAGCATGAGAGAGCAATGAACATTTCTAATTGGGCAAACATCTTTCTGCTTGCTTTTAAGGTTATATATTTTATTCCTTATGCAGCTTTGCTAGTATTCTGCAAATTAAATGGCAAGGCACTTCAGTATCTCAACTATCCGAACTTATTCTAAGAAAATCTGAGAAAGCTGATCTTCTTTTGAACAAGAATGAGCCAACTGTTTCATAAAATTCATCCAGATTTCATGTTAGTCATTGATTGTTTTAAGTAAAAGCCCTTGTTGTTTCTATGCAATGCAGGTATATGCTACACTACAAAGTGGATCCTTAGCTATTGCAGCATCAACACTAGATTCTTTGCCAGATCTTATGGCTGGTGGTATACTTTGGTTCACACACTTGTCAATGAAAAACATAAATATCTACAAGTACCCTATTGGGAAATTGAGAGTGCAACCAGTAGGCATCGTCGTATTCGCAGCTGTCATGGCTACTCTTGGTATGTAATGTGGCCTAACCTCTACCTTATCATAATCTTAGGAAGTTGAGTGAAAATGATCCATTGTACTGTTGAAAATATATATGTTTAGGCTACACAAATTATTCATTTGTATGTTCAAAAAAGAACCCCCAAATGTTTTTTCATCAAGGGGCATATGCCTTCTGCAGATTCAATTTTCATGCCATACAAACTGAGACTAAAGTAGTTTAAGTAAAATTACAACTCCTCAAATATAACTGGAACACTGGCAACCATAATTGTATGAAGCTGAATCTTTTGACTTGCATTAGAATCCTTGAAAAGGTGCTAATGGGTTTTCTTTCTTCACTTAAGTTCTGTTTTAAGACTATATGAAAAATTGAAGGCATACACTATAGCCCTTTCACTCCAGTGCAGGCTTTCAAGTGCTTGTCCAGGCCCTAGAACAACTGATCAAGGACAAACCTTCTGAGAAGATGATTTCAGAAAACTTGATCTGGTTGTATGCCATCATGCTGACAGCTACTGGAGTAAAATTTGTACTTTGGTGTTATTGCAGAAGCTCTGGAAACACAATTGTCCGTGCATATGCAAAGGTTTATACATGCAATTTACAACACATAAAACTTCATATTTGCTCCTCCTGCTTTGTGATCTTACTGCATTACTCAAACTGATGCTTGCCAGGATCATTATTTTGATGTGGTAACAAACTTAGTTGGTTTGGTTGCTGCTGTTCTTGGTGATATATTCTGTTGGTGGATTGACCCTGTTGGGGCTATCATCCTAGCATTCTACACAATTTCCAATTGGTCCGGAACTGTGCTAGAAAATGCAGGTCTCTCTCTCTCTCTCTCTCTCTCTCTCTCTCTCTTCCCCACACACACAAAAGGTTGTTCTGTGCTTTTGATTGAAAGCCATATAGATAAAGACTCGGAATAATTTTATAGCAGGGAACACTGATATACTAGTGGTTGCTTCTTCATGCAGTTTCTCTGGTTGGACAATCAGCTCCTCCTCAAGTGTTGCAGAAATTGACATATCTCATCCTAAGGCACCACAGTTTAATCAGACGTGTCGATACAGTTCGTGCCTACACGTTCGGGGTTCTTTATTTCGTTGAGGTGCAGTGTTAAAGTATTAAGTTCAACTTGATTTCTAGTGTTAATTTGAACACCAATCATTTCTTTTTCTTATGAAATCTAGCCGCTGTAAATCAGTTGTTGAAGGGCACCAAGATAGTAACATTTCATTTTAGTTCCTGTCCTCCCAAGTCCTTACCAGAATTTTCCTCTACAAAAACAGGTTGACATAGAACTGCCAGAAGATTTGCCTTTAAAAGAAGCTCATGCAATTGGAGAGTCATTGCAAATCAAGATCGAAGAGCTCCCAGAAGTCGAACGGGCGTTCGTTCATCTCGATTATGAATGTGACCACAAGCCAGAGCACTCTGTTCTGAGCAGGCTCCCCAGCAGCCATGCTTAATTTCGAGTTCCCCATGAAACAGTGCCCTGTTGTTTTTGGTGATTGAGATATGTGTGAGAATGTGAGATACATATATGATTTAGTTTTTAGTCCTGAAATATTACTATGAAGGCTTTGTGATTTTAACACTTGGGAGGCTTTGCCTTCGCGCCCTCAAGTCGCACAAAAAAAACTTTAACCAAATTACATCATAAAAAGAATATAGAGCCCGAAATGATATAGCCCCTTATTGTGGCTCTAACCACCAAATTTAGGAACCCTTCATTTGGGAGATCGTAAGTCTAAATTATAATATTTAAGAGTTGTTTAGATTATCGCTTGTATAGCAAGTAGATACAAGGACGAGCATAAGTATAAATGTCTATTTTGTCCTACAAATTTTAAATAAAATGAGTAATCAATCTATAAATTATGGACAATGTGGTGATTAACCAAACATTTACCACCATTTTCTCTTTTTACTCTTTTTTTTTTTCTTTAACACAAAAATAAAATGAAATGACAGCATTGACCTATAAGTTAACCAAGGAAATGATTGACCTAAAAACTAGGATTGGCATCATATACTTTTTTTTTATTTTTGGGATATTGTTAGACTTACCACATTTTTATGCCACCGTGTACCACATTTTTAATAGAAGTGGAGTTCCCCAATACAATGGGGCCCACTTCTATTAAAGAGATAAAGATGATACACAATGTGGTATTAAAATGTGATAATCCTAGCATTTTTCTCTTTTTATCTTTTTTTTTTTTTTTGGTTGAGAAAACGTTTTATTTTCTTTTTTAAATGGCAATAATTGATAGAGCTTGGTTTTTACAGTAAGCGGCTCTGGTGATAAAGTAGCGGTGGTGACAGTGGAACTCCAACTTCACAATTGTTAGGGTTTAAAGACAGAGGAATTAGGATTAGGGCTTTGCAGCGAGAGGCACTGAGCTTGCATTCGCCGTTGAGGTTCAAAGGAGTAGTTGGGTAAGTGGATTTGGTTCTGGTCATCAGCTAAACAAAAGAAATTTGAAAATTCCGTTGAATCAGACAAAGCCTTGAACTTCTTCTCTCTTCGTTTTCTTTCTGTGCTTCTAAATTTCCAGTTCTGGGTTATTATTTGTATAATTCTTTCATGCAGCAAATCTTTTTTTTAGGAAAAATTTGGTACACAGCTTTTGCTTCATTGGAAAATGGAGGCGAAAGAGAAAAATGTGAACACTGAGTTTCATGTTCTTGTTTTTTCTTAGGTTCTGAACGTAAAAGGAACATTTTTTTGCTGGGCCTGGTTGTTCGAGAAAAGCTAATGATTGTTGCAATAAACTTCCAATTCAAAAATGCTGGTGGAACCTTTCTGCTTAATGCCTGAAACTAAGTTGATGTTAGCTTAGAACTTGAGTAATTAATTATCTTATTATCAGTTTGAAATTGAATGTTTTGAGTATTCAAGTTACAGTTTCAGGATTGACAATAGTTGGTTTCTTCTTTCTTATATGCAGGGGTTCTGATAAAAAGATTAGTGTGACCGGTTGTGATAACTAGTTGAACCAAACTACTTTTGAAATAATAGCAGAAACCCTTTTGGTTCGTTTTGATTTATCAATAATTAAGCCTTTGCATCCCAAAAGGAAATTCAGTTGTTCTCTGCAATGAATTCTGTTTTCTCATCACAGCCCCTTTGCATTCCCCTAGCTAGCTTCCAGTTGCTACCTTGTCTTCAAACACAACCTCATTATACGTTCCCCAACCGTGTCTGTTATCGGAATCGTTGCATCTCTCCTCTTTCTCTTTCCTTTCCTTTTATTTCGCATCAGGCTTTGCATGCTCGGCAATCATTTTGTGGTGCTACAGCTCCACCAGATGAAGGAGTAGTCTCTGTAATCAACTTCGACGATTTTGCTGAGAAAGACTGGTCCTTTCTTGATTCCGCTGATTTCAGTTCTGGACCAGATTATAACCTTAACATTGATCGCATTATAACTGCGGGAGAAATTGAAGAAACTTCAAGAGTTATGGTTTCAATTGGTTCCGAAGGATTTGTAGATCGGGTGGTTGAATCTTCACCCTGCAATCTCTTGCTTGTTGTCCATGATTCACTTTTTGTGTTAGCTGGCATTAAAGAAAAATATGACAAGGTTAAGTGTTGGCAAGGAGAATTAATATATGTACCTGATAAGTGGGCACCTTTAGATGTTGTGTTCCTTTATTTCCTTCCAGCCATGCCCTTTACACTTGATGAGGCGTTTGGAGCACTTGCAAGGTGTTTTTTGGCAGGTATCTTGTATCAATTTTTCTTTTCATTCATGTTTGTGTTGTGTTGTGCTACTGCTTCTCAGCCTCGATAACGTGTCATTATTTGCCTCGGATTCATCCTGGTATGTTATTCAGGGCTCACCCTGAAGTTGCATCCTAGCACTGCTGTTTCATTCTGAGTTCTGGCTGTTGCTTGTATAGGTGCAAGACTGGTTATTAGCCATCCCCAAGGAAGAGAAGTTTTAGAGCAACAACGACAACAATATCCAGATGTTGTAACTTCTGACTTGCCTGAGAAGAAGACTTTACAGGAAGTTGCAGCACAACATTCTTTCGAGTTAACCGACTATGTCGACGAGCCTGGTTTTTATCTTGCTGTATTAAAGTTTAGTGGGGCAAGAAACTGAGAGTTGATTCTTGAGAGTTCCTAGTGCAAGAAACAGTGGATTCAACTGAAAATTTATACTTACACCTTTTTGCCTGCTTGCGTTATTTTTCTTTGGTTTAAGATTCTTATCTTTGGGCCACTTCACCCTTGTGCCATATACTGAGCCTTTTGCTCAGTAGGGCTTTTGTTCAAGAATTGAACTCCCGATTAATCAAATTTGTTCACCAAATGATGTGTCAAGTACAAAAGTATTTGAAAACACAGTTTAACCCCGACTTCTCTTCCCAACTCATGTGGCATGACTTGGCTAAACAACATCCATCACATTAATTAAAAGAAACGAAAACGCATCTTATCTTTGCAAAACCTGAACATCATCAAGCCTTCTTCTCTTCTCTAGACCCTACCAACAAATGGAGAGCCTCCTCCCTCCGTTTTTTCCTCCGGTTGTTTCTTCCCTTTGGCTTTCAATTGTGTTGTGTTAGAGCTAGGCCATATGCCAATGGAAAAGGAGGATGCCAATGATGACTTGAATGGTAAACAAAACCCCAAGCCATAAAAAATTTGATGTAACAACGCAGGAACGATTTTAGTGAACATAAAAATAAACATTGATTCTCAAAAAGTTTGCATTAAGAAATGACAAATAACTTCCTCATAAGCCCCATTATTTTCATCAGCCAAGAAATTTCAATTAATTAACTGACAATGTTGTAGGAGGCTCAAAATCCTAAAACAAGTACAACAGATGGGACTGTTTCAGCTCTGAAATACAAAAAGAAAATTTCCATACCAATAAATTCTTCATTTAATAAAAGTAAAACAAAATAAAACAAAACCTGGCCTCTACAGAATCTTCAAACATAGTAGCACTCTCCCTCTCTATAATAGGCAAAAAAAAAACGATGGGACAACTTGGATAACTAAAGAGAAAAAAAATACTATGAGCTAAAATTGGAATTTTTCAAAGGAAGATTATTGTGTACCATATACCAGGTACCACAAACCTTCATCACCAAATAAGAAGATAGAGACTGAATTCCTGAACAGCCACCTCACACCTTCTTACAACTACATCAGAAGAATGAAAACCTTATGCCATTACTAGCTGCAAACAGGTTGTATTCTTCAATAGTGGCCTCTTTCTTATTGCACGCATGATGATCATTCTCAACATGATCTGAACATTTTTGTGGAAAATCCCCAACAGTCTGTTCTTCCAACGGCATAAGATTTGAATTACATCCTGGAGGATCAGCCAGAGGCCCACCATAATGGAATAAGGAAAAGCTATCATTACTCGTATGCAATCTGCCAGAATTATCGTCTTCTGCTCCTTCTCCACTTGCCGGTGCTTGCATTGAATACGGTCCAGATGGATCCACACACTCTGTATTAGCTTCATAAAGAGATTCTTGCACACCTGGGTTAGAAATTTGAGTCTGCTCCTCTGTATTGATGGCTGGATAAATTGGAACTGGGCCAGGGGTAAACAAGGGAGTGGGTACATGCTGCACAGGACTATACGGCATGCAGAAGCCTGAGTTTCCATTCATACCATACCCAAGAGGGCCAGCATATAGATAGTGGTTGGGATGAGGAAAAGACATCATTCCACTGGTTGGAGCAGCAGGCCATGAAACTGAACTTTGGTGATAGTAACCCATTGAAGGAGCTTGAAATAAGGGAAAGTGTACATTTTGGTTATGCATTGGAGTAAGCATGCCATGATGCTGAGAACCCACACTAATAGCAGACAAACCATTATCAAATCTCTGAGCAATATTTGTTGATGGATTCCCAAGAATGTTACTCCCTGCTCCATTCAGTGAAGGGCCACTCAGTGCCCTGCTTTCCATAGACTCCCCTCTCTTTGCATCCTGATTATTCTCAATACCATGGCACTCTGGGAATCCATTTTGAATGGATAAAGAAGTTTCTTTTCCTCCTGATTTCTGGCTGGCATCTTCTGAATCTGAAGTGGAAGAAGATTCCTGATTTCCATGATTTGACGAGGTTGTATTGCTGTCTCCCTCACTGAGACATGATGAGCAGTTATCAGAATTAGAACTGCTGCCGACCATGGAGTCAGAAATTCCATTTAATGCAGTGTCAATAGAATCCTGTGCTCCAGCATGAAATCCATTCTGACAACTGACATCCATTCCTATGCTGGATTTTCTTAATTCCTTCAAATTATTATCTTCATCAACTTCACCTGAATTTACCACAATATCACCTGTACATATGTCACCAGATGACTTCATGTTTTTATCTTCAGACTTGAAAGCAGATGACCTCAAGGTAACATCAGAGTCTGAGTTACTTCGAGGATACTTTTTCGTTGGCTCTACGGGCTCCCAAATTTTCCTGGGTTGAGGCAAATCTGTACCAGGATTGTCCCCTGAATTGACTTTGCTTTTGGGTCTTGCACAACTATCACGCATGTGTTCTACTTGGTTATACCTGTTACCACGATAGAATTGCTTAGAAATATCTAATGCAGATTCCGACTTACTTGCGGTTTTGGTCTCCCAGCCCACTCTGGCAGCAGAAACATGGGGTTCTACCTTTGCTCTATATTCAGTATTTTTGTTACAGTTGCAAGAATGGAAGTCATATCTGTCACTCATCCGGTTGCCGGGGGAGAGGAACTTCTCAGTAAACTTAGGACCACAATGCCGACCATTGGACTTTGGGCCATTCACTCTTAATTGCCTGTTTGATCCATTGATGCCCCTTGAGGGAGTCTCCAAATTATCACCATTACATCTCGACTCAGATCTATTAACCACAGAAGCACTATCTGAAACAGCAGCATATCGGCGCCTGTCAGACCACTTCAAAGATGCATCAAGTTGAACTTCTCTCCTAAATTTCAATCTCCGTCGAGAAAACTTTGATTGTTCAGCTATAAAAGAACCCGTACCACTTTTCCCATTGATAATTTCACCATCAAAACTATCATAACAAGGATCTTCAATTTTTGAAATAATATAATCATTTTGGAACTGTTCATCTGGAGTGTCAGGAGATCCAGGTCTAGACAGAATATCATCACCAGCTTCACTAACTGAATCCTTGCAGCTAATGGAACTATTAGGCTCCTCATCAGCAATTAGTGATGATGATTCTTCCTTTGAGACATCGTGAAGATCAAGAGTTTGATTTGCTTCAGAACATTTCTTATCCTTATCCTTTTCTTTCCCTTTCAACCTCTCCTTTCTTCGTAGCTTTTTCTCTCTTTCTTTTGTCCTTCTCCTCTCTTTGCGTTCTTCTTCCTCACGCTTTTCTTTTTCTTCCTCTTCCAGAAGCTTCATCTGTAGGAAAAAGTACAAAGCCGTCAGAAGTGTTTCTCCTGAAACTGAAAATGGCTCTTCTGGTTTTTCTTCCTAGTATCTTATCTTTAAATATAACAAGATTTAAGACCTGCTTTTCAAGAGTAATTATATCTTTGCAAGCAACATGAACTCGTTCTTCCAGCAGCTTTAGTGCAAGACAAACAAAGATGCTATGCGCATTTTGGCGGGCTGTTCCTTCTCTAAATGCCTTTTCCACCTGAAAGAATAGCATTCACAGTCAAAAATGGAATACTTAATATTAAATACTCAGAAATGTGCCAGCATTACACAAGCACATAGTGAGTAATTGCACAGCATAGCATGGTGCAAACATATGTTTGGTGCTCGAAAGCCATAATAGTTTAGCAAGGATAATGCTTCCCTCCTTGCCCATAAGGAGGAACTCCTCCTTGCTTACTGATGTGGCTCAGCCAAAATCTGATACGTGTCTCTTTTGTGAAGAATAATTAAAGTGAAAAATAAATGCACCTTTGAGAATTTAAAAAAAAGAGGAGTTCCTCCTTATTCTGCTATGAAGACAAAGTGTACACAACTTGTGGCTAGTCAAATTCCTTTTCTTCCTCTTTCCCCACCATAGGTTCTCCAACCTTTAAATACCATTTCCTCAATAATTAAAACAAAAGGTTTAAATAGTAAAAATAGTGCACTATTGTGATTGCATTACCCTAGACACCATTCACCTCACCACAATTTGTGTCATTCCTTGCATAACAAATATAATTATCCCTCTTTACTTTCCACAATCCACAACAATGTCTATATAGACTGAACTGTATACCTAACTGAGGTTTTAGAATAACATGTGGAACATGAATGAACATATGATCACCCAAAAGGTAATCAAACAAGGAGCTGAGTTTTAAAAAACAAAGACAAGCTTTAACACACAACAAGATCAGCAGAATGAACATGCCTGCTCCTTGAAAATAACAGTTGCAGCATCTAGAAGAAATTCTCGAGCAAGTTCAGGACTCTTCGCATGTTTTTGCGGACGGGAGCATTCTCCATCCAGCTCATTTCCATCCTTGTCCATGGAATCATCATCCTGAAGAAAAAAAAAACATTAAATAAACATAACACATTAGTTTTAACCCCTTAAGATATAAGTCTCAATTGCCTATAATAAGCTTTTCTGGATCTTAACTACCTCTTCTTCCTCTGCCTCTTCAGCATGCTCAAAAAACCTTCTGATAGTTTCTCCTCTTGTGATTGTTACATAGCCGTCTCCAACTATAAGCCTACAGTGAACACATTGTTGACCCTTCAACGCATGAGCTTTTACAGAAAGCTCAGTGCAGCGACCATCTAGTTTCCAAGCCCTCAGGGTGATAAAGCATGCACTTAAACCACCAAGATCAAGGCCATTGACCTTAACACTTCCATTCATGCCAACATTTTCAAATTCCAGAATGTCAGATTTTCCCTCGCCTGTTCCAACTGCCCATTCAAAGTGATGGTAAGTCCCTACAGTATCTGCAAAAGTATGGCGCCAGTCAGCTTGGACTGTCCCATCGGATACCTGTGATGACAGAAAATATACATCACATCATCTGTATGTATCATCAAAAAAAATGCTGCATAAATAAAGTGGCCCCACTATCAAAATTTCGTATCTCACCAGTTTTGCTCATGGATGACTTAGAGAAAACAACAACCATAACAGAAATCAGAAAAAGTCAAAATGAAAGAAACATATGAGGCCACACCTCATACTGAAAGGCGGAATCTGCAACACAAAACCAATTAGTGCATCGAGGTTCCCTCCGCAAGCGCTTCAGCTCCTTTAGCTCCTTGAACTCACGGATTACATTCCTTCTGCAATCTCTGCAAAATCTCTTGCTGTCAAACCTGTGACATGAACATCAAAATCTTAATACAAACCAGAACACTATAACATGAATTCTTATAAAGCGTGCAGCATGAATTAAGAGTAATTGATGAGGACTTCGGAGATATCACGACATAAAGAACCTATAATGATAGAACAACCAGAACACAAAGTTGTAAGAATAAAACAATCCTATGACACATTAATTAGTAACAGGGCAAACCTTTTCTGGACATATGTATACATATATATACAACACAGCCACAAAACCACACCCACTATGAATTCAAAACAGGTTGTTTCTAAATTAATGATGCCTCATCAATGCAGCTATGCATTACTTTTTACATTGATAAGACTCAAATCTTTAAATGTTTAGGGGTCTTGGTGATGGTTTCTGTTACCGAATCCATGAAAAATTTATCATCTACAGCATATCACTCTTCATCAAATTCAGTTAATATGAAGGATGCATTTATCCACTCCCAATATGTTGCCTATCATTATGTATCTTCTGCAATATTGCCCATAAGACAGATTGCTCTCCTTACTGTTCACCTGCATATTTTTTGGTGAGGAATTTCAAATACCCAACATTATGCTTACTAGGTGCTTGAACCCAAATAAAAATTAATTGAAAGAAAAGAGTATGTCTCAGGCCTATGTAAAATCCTTCAAGGGTACACCAGCTGATATTGGAGATCTATTGTTCCAAATTAAGCTACTTTTCTCTTCCTGATCAACTTTACCAGGCTGAATATCCCCAATATCAGTATTAATCTTGCAGGTCCAATAACTGAAACTTGATCCGCTATCTCCATTATCTGGCACTTCCACTGTTCTATATTGAATTTCATGCGGAGGAGATAAATAAATGGCTAATCACCTGTACATGAGCCTCTCAATAAAATCCTCTTCCTTCATCCTAAGAAGAGACTGCCGAGTTTCTTCTCCAAGTGCTGACCAAAAATCCACCAATGTATCGCAAGAAAGCCTGGCAGTGTGCAATGCACATGTTTCTCTTGTTCCATGACCTCTTCCATAACTTGCCATTCCTTGGCTTATCCAACCCCGACCTCCCCCACCACAGGCATCAGGATAAAGCAATTCACGTTCTCGTTCCCTTGCACGCGCACTGTCAAACACCTGATTCAAGCAAAACATCAGCTGCTATAATGAAATTGGATAATAAATTAAGGGAGCTGATTTTCCCACTCCTCTTTAGTCCACTTACCCTCACTTTGTTGGAAATTGTATGTACTCACTCCTCTTTTGTCCACTTACACTCCTTTTTTTGTTATAGTAAAAAGTAGTAAAAACAAAAGGGAGTGTAAGTGGACAAAAAGAGGAGTGGGAAAATCAGCACCCTAAATTAATCTCATAAAATTAATAAAATCATCAGAACTTACATTTTGAAGTCCCTTGAGAGACTTGCAATACAAATAGCAATCAATGAGTGTCAATGACCCCTCACGTGTTATCGTCAGACCACCCCAAGGATGGACAGATGGATCCGGGATTTCATCATGACATCCATTAGTAATACTTGACCCACCATCCTTTTGATTTTTTGAGGCTCTTGATCTGTTGCAGGATATTTGCCCATCTGTTCCCTCCTGCTTCAAAGACTTTCCATACATGACAATCTGCAAAAATCCTTCAAGCAATAACCCATTGCACCGAGAGCAGTACATGTTCTTACGAGCTTGCTCAAAAAGAGTTTGCTTGTCAATTATGAGAAGCTTCTGCCGAGCTTGTGGCAACAGCTCACTCCAAAACTGTCAAAAGTAAATAGAACTTCATAAGAGACTATTCACACCATCAATAGTCAAAAACAAAAGGAATAACGTGCAATCTGTGTATTGAACAATGTTATCCTTACTACAAGGAAATTTCTTATTAAACCCAACTACAGCCACCAACTTATTAAAGGAGCCAGAGTCTTAGGACCAGTAACTACGAAAAGTATATCAAGACACAACAAACGCAACTTTTCTTCTTGTCACATGCTTGTGTGGATGAAGAGTCTACATGTGTTTCTGTGTGTGTCTGTGTTTTAGGTTCCCTTAGCATGCAAGCCTGTAAGTTTTTACAATGACCTAAGCACCACAGGTGCATTAGACTTGGTATACCGATATTCTCCATTATAACTAGCCCACCAGGAATAATCAAAATCATAACATTTCTTTCTATTCTACTTTATACGTCCTTACCTCACATATGAAGAGCACTTTGGAAACAAAATGCTGATGATAAACACTCTCTGATAATGACAGACATTACGCAATTCTCAACTCATATACATAATTAATCATAAGATTATATCTACACTAATGGAATATATATATATATATATATATATATATATATATATATATACAAGTAGAGTGGATCCGATAAACAAAACACTGGAATTCCAATCAAAACTAGACCTCCAATAAACAATCGCACAAATATAACCTCAACAACACCTCCATCAGATAGCTTGGTAGTGCAAGATCCAATTCCAACTCGAAGTGCCCATTAAAGTCATTGATAAAACACGATACAAAAAAGTGATCCATATCAATCTCAACCCATTATAAATGCACAAACTGAATAAATTAGAAATAATTGAGTACCTTCTGGAGCTGATTGTAGCTAACATCATCGCGATGCTTGGACCAAAAGCCGTTGGGCGAAGAGAGGGAGTAAATGGGCGACGACCCATTACTGAATTGGTCATTTCTCTGAGGTAAGCCGGGCATATTTGGTTCAAGCAGTCATAGAATTCTCATTCACCCGCCCTTCCCATCTCCAGCAACGCGTTCAGGGTCCGATTCGGATCCAATCCGATCGATTATCGAGTATCAAAAACCGAAATTAAATCGAAGAACATTTAATTTAGGAATTATAGATCGAGGAGCGAAAGGTTATTGGATCGAAATCAATTGCGTTGGAGGTGAATCTGATTATTGGGATTGTGGGTTGAATTCAATTGAATTGAATTGAATTGGATTGGATTGGATTGGATTGAAGGGATGAGAACTAAGGAAGAGATTCAGAAAGAGAGAGAGGGATGTAGTGGGGTTTTGGTTGAAGACGATGAGATATGGTGCTGCGCATATATTTGTAGAGAGAGAGAGAGAGAGAGAGAGAGAGAGAGAGAGAGAGACAAAGGAAGGCTTTGGTAATGGACTAATGGTAGCTATAAGGGAGGCACGGGTAAAACGAAATGAGACACAGAGAGAGAGAGAGAGAGAGAATACTGTTACGATACAATTTACGGGATTGAAAATAAATAAATGAATAAAATCACAGATGAATTAATTTTCCAACCAACAAAAATCAATATACAAATTTGTAACTTTTTTCTTTTCCACTTTCTTTTTTCCTTTTGGTATGGAACTTTCATTTGATAGCAGTTTGATATGAAAACCGATTATTGGTAATAATACATACATACATACAAGAGTTACTTACTCTAGGCTATATTGTCAAGTTTCATCCATGCTCTATTAACCGTCACATTTCTTATTATATATGACTTATACATTCACACGTCGAATTTTTTATTCTCATTCTCGTTTGATTAAATTAGGTGTGAATGCCTTAATATTGTTTTACAAAGAAAATAAAATATTTAATAAAATGAAAAAGATCATCATACTTCTATATAAATTCCATTGGGACTCAAACAATTTTTTTCCACATCCAGCACCAATAATATTTTATCAAAATTCTTATTTTACCCAAATATAAAATTGAAAATAAAAAACAAAATAAATTCAAGAACAATGAAAAACAAACCAAAACCAGTGGAGCCTCATTCTCATGTGATAACCACCAAATCACTATGGTATGTTTACATTACTATAAGAAGAAATATAATTGGATAAACAAGGAATGAGAATTTGATCAACTACCCATCTTAGTTTATCTGATTTCTAGTTTTTGGAGTATTTCATTAAGGATTTTAAGGTAGGACCCGTATATTACATGATTCCTTATGTGTAAGTAAATGCATATGTCAAGAATGGAAATCATTTCGTTTATTCTTATTCTCTAACATGTAAGTATATGTATCAGTCCAAGCCCAAATGGGTTTACCCAATCATGAATTAATTAGCTCTTAATTACTTATATAAAGATCGTATTTTAACTCTTGATTAAATATATAACTTCGCTGTTAATGGGGTCTAACCTAGTGGAAAATGACTTTGATTTGCAAACTAGTGGTCTCAAGTTTGAACTCCCATAGCACCTTGATAGTGTGCGTGTGAGAAAACCCATCATTCCCTTCCTAACTTTGACAACAAAAACAAAAACATATAACTTGGCTCAATTAATCAATTGCTCCCCCCATAATTTTATTTTACCCTCTCATTCACCAAAACTACCATTCACCTCTACTGCTTGTGACATTTTCCATTCTAATTAACCCGGTAGTGGGAATAACAATAGGGTTAATCACAAATAATATTTACAAATTAGAACTCATTCTAATTATGCCTCCATATATGAATCACTATATATATTCGAGCATTACATTATCATAACTCATCGTTAATGTTTCCACACCTGGGACCCGATTATCCTCGCCATTCGTTAATTTCAATACCACATTGTTTGGATGCTATACGCAAGAATACCGTCCATATCTTGATCCATACAAGTATAATTCTTGCAAAAAGCAAGTAATCGAAAGTTTATTTATATGATCATTTTATTATTTATATCCTTGCAATTATACTTTTCTTTCAAAACATGAACATATACAAAATAGATTATTTAAATCGTATTGTTGTATTGTCGACTAGACACTCACAAGTAATTAGCTTAAATATTTATTAGAGTATCACGTTTGCTCACCCACATATGTACTAATAATTGAACGTAAGTGTGGTAAGTATAGCCTAAGTAAGGTGAAATTGTTTTCCAATTCTATTATTACCAAATTAGCATGCTACAAGAAGCATCCCAAATATTTTATTCAACAATGAGAAATTATAAATTATTGGAACTAATTTAACAAAACAAAAGAGAAAATAATACTAATAAATCTTTCAGCGCTCTTGTCCCTATGTGGAGGTTGCGTCGACATTTTTCCCCTTTGGTTAGGAGGATGGGGCATAGTGTAGTCATTCTGTCGTCAAAACATGAAGTTCAAACAAAGTATGTATGGGGTATTAATTGCTGAGTAAAAACAAAATATTATCAAAATATTTGATGAGGGTATTAATCAACCCTCTGTTTTTGGTGTAGCACTTCAGTTCTAGCTCTTCAGGCTTTTGTATTTGTACTGCGTTTATGACGTAATTTATAAATGCAATCTCTCTATCGTTTGACAAGATATTATCAAAATTGACGTGGATGCTAGTGTTTTAAAAATGGGAATAAAAATGTGTCAATATATGGACCCCTCTTTTCTATGTATATGGGATGGCGATCCCATCCCATGGATTGTCTAATACCAAGTGGGGCCAAGCGAATGTATGCAGGAGAAACCATGAAAATGATTCTCATGTATTTCCAATAAACTGCATTGTCATGTGAAAATGATATATACTAGCTTTTAAACTTTTCTATGTGCATATGGAACACAATTAGCTTTTAAAATTATACTAGGCTCTGTTTTTATTCTTTGCTTTCATATTTATTTATGGATATCCATAAAATTTACATTCTCAAAACGTATAGATGAGATCATGTTTGTTAGATTTGACTTTTCTTTCAACGTAAAGAGTCATTTTGTACCATGTGGCATTCTCCTTTTTCATTTGAGGAAAAAAGTAAAGAGTTACTTTGTACTTTAAATAATCAATCATCATGTTAATCAAAAAAGAAAACTAAGAAGAAGTGAGATTTTCTCAAAAAGTTTGTTCTGTAAGAAAGAATGAACGTCATTGCGTTCGATCCGAATCGCAATATCTAACACTTACTCAAGTGACATGAGAATTAAGAATATGCAAATACAAAAAGGTTCATTAAACTAGAGGAATAACTAAGTAGCTTGCGTTTTTAATGCAAGTTTCACAATACCATCTACCAAATGCAAATGATCTTTCACAGGGTATTGAATCAGATAAATGACAATGCAGAACATGCCCTTGTGAGAGTTTCTTGTTTCAGTGGAGCAAAGTGGGAATAGGTTTACAAACAAGAAAGATACATTACAAAGCACACACAAGCCAAAGTTGCTCTATTCTGGGGTTGAATTGAAAATTTGTTAGGCGTTTGAATCTGGGCCGGCAGGTTTTGAGTTAAGCAGTGGTTGTAGAGCCTTCACAACAATCGTCATGTTTGGCCTGAAGTCCGCCTCATACTGAACACAAAGTGCTGCCACTGCTGCCAACTGAAACATTCAATGAAAATCAATGGTTAGAAAAATTGGTAATTTGAATCAATCATTTATCTATCGTCTGATATAATATATCTAGGCAGCCGTTATGAACCTGCCCGCTTAAAAATCAATATTTTCTTATTTACAATGCTAGCAAAAGGAGTGCGGGTTGACAAATTAGGAGTGTGAATTGCATTCCAAAAATTGTTCATAGTAACATGGTTAAGAGAAAGGATGCTAAAGCAGACCTTAGCAATTGCCTTTTGTTGGAAGTCATTGTTTAGCTTGGGATCAATACACTGCTTCACTTTGTCCTCACTCAATCTTGGAGTTGCCTGTAAATGTTTTTGTGTGTTTATGTTAAAGGCTTGAAAAAGTAGAACTAAAAGCAACTGAGAGAGTCTGAGACAGTGAGAAAAGTACATACCCAAGTAACAAGACTCTGTTGCCCCTTTGGCATTGTATGATCTACAGGTTTTCTTCCTGTCAAAAGCTCTAGTAGAACAACCCCAAAACTGTAAACATCACTCTTCTGAGTAATCTGCCCTGTCATGGCATACCTGAATAATAAAGAAAAGCAATGATTTTAAAATTAGATGAGGAACATATGCATTTGCTCAACTTTGTTTGAAGATCAGAAAGGCTGACTCTGGTAATAGAAAAATTATTGATATATATTTCCAGACTTTCTAGCAACATAAGATGTTTACGTTCGAAAACTGTGAATCTTGACCATGGATTAGAAGGTCAAGATTCAGAATCTGGCAAGAAAACATTATGCTGTATATTATACTAACCTTAATATGTAAACTATGCATCTCTTCCTAACCATTGCAGGGGGCAGAGTCTATCAAACTCACGCCAATGCTTAACTTCTAAGCTAGTAATATTATTTATATTAGGTAGTAGAATCATGTCAAACATTCAGAAAACAAGAGCTAAGGCTTACTCAGGAGCGTGATAGCCAAATGTTCCTAAGACTCTAGTCGAATGCAGTCGCGCAGCTGTGTCAGATGACTGATTTGTCAAGTTGAAGTCTGCGACTTTGGAGACGTGGTCATCAAAGAGGAGGACATTGCTGGATCTGACATCGCGATGAACAATTGAAGGTTGAACTTTTTCGTGCAGATACTCAAGGCCTTTGGCTGCACCATAGGCAATTTTAATTCTCTGATTCCAAGTAAGAACTGGACCTGGTTCAGCCCCTTGTACTCCTTTCCTTCCTGCAGTTAGAACAACAAATCAATGAATCGGTTTCCAACAGAGACAAATGTACAAGCAAACACAAAAACCAAATATATAACTCAGAATACCATGTAATATGTCATGTAAAGAGCCCATTGCTGCAAACTCATATATCAAAATTCGATTATTTGCGTCCAAGCAATACCCCATCAACTCCACAAAATGCTCATGCTTAAGTCTTGACACTGTTGATAACTGCACAAGATTGATACAAAATTTTGAGTAAAATGTGCAGCATGAATGTGGAAATAACTATGGCACAAAATCTTACTTGTGCTGAGAAATCGGAGTCTGGCTCTTGTGATGTGCCCGTATCCAACTTCTTTATTGCAGCACTCTTACCATTACTCAATTTTGCATAGAAAACTCGGCCATAAGAACCTTCTCCTATCAATGCCTTCTGACCAAAGTTACCCGTTAACCTATTCAATTCATCCAATGACATAGCCGGTATTTCGATCGGTAAGGCCTTCTGTGGAGCTCCACTTTTGACCGTATTGGAACTCCTTGGCTCTCCTCTGTCATTGCCTATAACACACAATGCAATGGTTTGTAATGCTTGACAAGGTGCATAATTTGTGCAACAAGTAATGCATGAAAGTTGATAAAATGTTGGACATTCTAGCTTGATGTATGTAGTTGACAAATTCTCTAAGACCTTAACTTTTTTAGGATTTCAAACAATAAACTTTTGAAGTTGTGTAATTGTCTAACATGTCTAACATGGTATCAGAGCTCTAGTTTCAAGAGACGGTTGGTATGAAACCTTCAAACCCCCATCCACCTCTTATTCTTTTCAATTACATTAGAAAGAATCGTCGAACCTTACCCATCTTGATCCTCACTCTTAACTCATTTATCCACCCTCCCTCATGCGCAAGATGGGGATTCATGAGAGGGAGCATGTTAAGGAGTTAAGCTTTTGGGTCGAGTGATCGTCTAACATACCTGAGCTAAGATGTTGGGCAACCAAACTGCTAAATGATAACAGTCAACACCACCAACCTTATGGACCTCACAATGTAGCAAATAAGAAAACACCAATTTTTTTTAAGAGAGAGAAAGAAATTGGAATAAAATAATACCTCCTGCTCCATATGTACTTCCACCTCTAGGTGGGGCAGCGTTATATTGATTAGCAGGTGGACCGTAGTTTTCCTCCTCCGCACCCCCGCAGCACGACATTGTTCAAAGTTGTGGTGGCACACCAAAATCAACGGCCCATGTAACACCAATTACAACTAGTGCTACACAATTTTATTCAGCACCCAAAAAAATTTCTGAATAAAAATTGTTCCTGCAATTCCGAAATTTCCCATATCAAATTATAATCTTTATAATGAAAAAAATAATAATAAAACTCCAAAAGAGGACAAATTAGCTTCCAAATGGCATCCTCTATGTTCCTTTTTTGTCCCAAATTTATGAAGAAAAAAAAATTGAACAAAGAAACCATCAACAAATTAAGATCTGTTTAGTTTCAGAGTAACCCAAAAAGAAAAAAATCATAAAGCATAAGGGTAATTACCTATTGTCAGAATGCAACCAATCACAGAGGTAATGCCAATATTCTACAAATTTTAAAAAATAAAGGTGAAGATAAGAAGAAGGAAAAAAAATTATTTGAATGATGAAAACGGGCTGATGGGGGAGCGGAAGCAGAGGGGAGGAGGGACAGAGAAGAAACAGAGGAAACAGAGGAAACAGAGGAGAAAGAAAACAAGATTTGTGTATTTTGTGAGGGAAGGGGTCCGTTTTGGGACGACGGAGCTTCTCTGTTTTGCGGGAAACTCGGCCAACGGGAGTTTAACCGCTAAAACCAACCCCACTTCGTCTGCCTTTACATGCCCCCACGTTGCACGTCCCCCATTTTATTTGCTATTTTTCTCATCTTTGTGAGGTTGATGTGCCCATCCAACGGCCCAAAATTCACCGGGCAATTCATGCTTTTTATTTGCTGGTTTTGTTTTATTTCTTGGTCTTTTTAGTACTACTAGCGTATTCTGATTACCAGATCTTCTTTAGTTTAATCATTAGCCATCCATGCAATGCAACACTGATTTTATTATGCGTTTTCATCACGTTCTGTCCTTAAACTTTGCAAAAATCTTCATTTCAATCATTTGAATTTTCATATCGCCTTGTTGAGCAAAAACGTGAATTTTATTTTATTTCCTTTGTAGATGAGTTATATTTGAACGAAAATACCATTTAAAGTTTATCAATTTTAATGAAACTTTTGATGGAATGTGATAGTATGACTCAAATTGATGTGTAGATAAAAAATTAAAGACCCACATTGATTGATTTCAGAATTAAAAAACTAAAATGAAGACTTCAAAGGAGTTTAGGAGCTGTTTATGATAAAAATAAATAAATAAATAAGAACTCTCTTTTATTATTAAATTCCATAAAAGAAAACGAAGGTGGGAGTGTAATGGAACAATAAGAAATTAATTTATTGGAAAAATTATTACGGGCTTTTGACAGACCCTTGTAGATGAGGCTCAAAACGTCTCTGATTTACAAAGTCATCCGGGCAACCTAAAGTTAGGTTTGGATCCATAGTAGATGCTTTGGATGATAATTGTCACATTAAGTTTGATATTAATATTATGCTTTAGCAGATAAGATATTAACTTGGATCATATAACTATCTATTTGTTAATTCTCATCTTTTGATTCTACAATTACTCAAAAGTTTGCTGCTTGCTTGGCATAAGCTTTGAATTTTCTCATATGTGGAAAAAGTTAGTCATTGTCCCGTAACGGGCAATGAGATTAAATTTTCTCATATGTGGAAAAAAATTCATCAAGCATTTTGTGAAAGGGCAATTGGTTCTACACGTACAGAAATGACATTATCCAGTAGGTGGAAAGTTGTTAATAAAGAGTTGGGGAAATGGAGAAATGCCTTAGCAAAAGCGATTGACAACCATCGAAGCGGAGAAAACCTTAGCAGTGAGGTAAATTATTT
Source organism: Prunus dulcis (assembly GCF_902201215.1). Classification (NCBI taxonomy): domain Eukaryota; kingdom Viridiplantae; phylum Streptophyta; class Magnoliopsida; order Rosales; family Rosaceae; genus Prunus; species Prunus dulcis. The sequence goes on along the minus strand of NC_047656.1, from coordinate 10,450,345 downwards.
GTCATTTTCCTTCTATTAATTTCTATGTCATATTAATTTTTATTTAAATGTTTCTTGCAATTTATATATTTTGTTAATATGTCTCTAGTTTTTTTTAATACATGTTGCATTTTTTAAAATTTCTTTAATTTCCATTAGTTTTTTTTTACATGTTGCATTGCCAATATTTTATAAATTTTCTTGCATTTCCATTTAATTTTTTTTTTATAGATTATGCAAGCACAAATGTGGTTTGGTGCTACTGGGCAAGGGAAAAAAAAGTTTCAACCATACCCATTGTTGGGAGGTGGTGAAGACTTGTAAGAGATTCCAAATTATTCCAACCGGTCCGACGGTAGTCTTGAACGAGACTCCACTTCATGAGACGCCGGCATCGGATTCACCTATGGATTCCCCGATGAGTCAAGACTCACCCATTGAAAATGAGCCAAGGCCTATTGGGAGGAAGGCGGCGAAGGCGAAGAGAGGGAGTAATTCTAGCAAGAATGCATCTAAATTTTTGGAGGAACTTTCAAAGCACCAAGCCATGAGAATTGAAATGGACTTGAAACAACAAGAGCACGATATGGCTATTCAAGTAGAATATGCAAAAGAAAGGGAGTATGTACGCAAAGAAAGGGAGTATGTACGCGAACAAAACATTGAAAAAAAAGATCGGGAAACCATGGCCATGGATACAAGCCATATGTCCCCTGAAACAAAACAATTTTGGAAGCTAGAACGAAGGGATGTTATGAGACGAAGACTTTTTCGTGACGATGGACCTAGCAACACGGATTGGTTAAATGATGGAAACCATTAAAATAGTTTGTTTGCCTTTCATGTCTTAGTTTACTTGCCTTTGATTTCATTGTATTTTTTGTTTTGTTTAATTCATGTATTTTATTTTATTAGTTGTATTGCTTTTCTTTTAGTCAATAAAGAAAATATTCAACAAAAATCCTTTTTATTCAAAACATTCCATACATAAAAAACAAACCACAACCAAAGCATAAAAAAAATAAACAAACCACAACCAAAGCATAAAAAATAAACAACCCACAACCAAAGCATAAAAATAAACAACCCACCCACAACAAAAAATAAACAACATACAACATAAACATAATAAATTAAAAACAACTTCTTCACTTCACTTCATTCACCTTCATTTCCTTCATTGCCTTTCACCGCCCATAAATGCTCCATCAAGTCAACTTGACGGTGTTCATGAATATACGACGATTGCATCTCCGTGTAGCGATCAATCATACGGGGCATGAAACTACCGTCTCTAACCAACGGTTCATGCTGCACTGGTTCTCCATTTGGCCCCACTGGTTTTTCATAAATTCGTGTTAGGGCCGTGTCCATGGGATTTGGTTCATACACGTCATCAGCATCGTAATCATATTCATCTTCCACAATCATGTTATGGAGGATGATACAAGTCATCATTATACTCCTAAGCACCTCCTCGTCAAATAGACGTGCCGCGCCCCTGATAATAGCCCACCGAGCTTGAAGGATACCAAAGCACCTCTCAACATCTTTTCTGTACCCCTCTTGATAGCGAGCAAAAAATTTTTGCTTATGGGATCGGGGATGTGGAATTGTTTTCACAAATGTTGTCCACCTCGGGTATATGCCATCAGCTAGATAATACCCGTTCTGGTAGATGGTATTGTTAATTTCATATGTGATATTTGGGGCTTCACCTCTCAAAACATCATTGAACACCGGGGATTGACCTAGGACATTCAAATCGTTTTGAGATCCGGCAACTCCGAAGAAGGCGTGCCAAACCCATGTATCAAAACCAGCAACTGCTTCCAGGATGATACTTTTCTGCCCTTTTCTATTTCCGTAGTCCCCTTGCCAAGCAGTTGGACAATTTTTCCATTGCCAGTGCATGCAGTCAATGCTACCAATCATGCCAGGGAATCCTCGAGACTCAGCTTTTTGGAGAAGCCTTTGCAGGTCCCTGGGCGTAGGTCTGCGGAGGTAGTCTCTGGTGTACAGAGTTTCCACTGCATCACAAAATCGCACCAAGCTCTCCAAAACAGTGGACTTCCCCATCCGAGCAATCTCATCCACCTGATCAGCAGATGACCCATACGCCAACATTCGTATCACAGCTGTGAACTTCTGCTCTGGAAGAAGTCCCAAATTTCCAGCACAATTTCTCTTTTGAACAAAATATTCATCATAATTGCAAATATCATGCATGATTTTATTGAACAAATGGGGTTGCATTCTATATCTCCTTCGAAAATGAACATTAGAGTACAGAGATTGTGGGATAAAATAATCTTCCATAAGATTCTTACCTCGGGAATGTCTATGTCTATCCACATTTGGGCGACGGCTTTCTCGTGAACCACGGCTACCCTGATTTTCTTCCTCCAGCAAAGCAACTGCTATGCCAAGTTGCTCATCTAGTTCTCTCTGCGCCCTTTTGCTTGCAGCTCGTCTACGCATTCTTTCTCTAGTTTCTCGCTCTTGCCTCTCCAAAACCTCTTCCATGTCTGCCATTGAGAATGGAGAATGAAATCTAAAATTTGAGAAATGGAAATGTAGAGAAGAACTGGTGTGGGAGGTATGAGCTGAACCTCTGGTTTTATAGAAAAATGTACACAGATAGATATGACACGCGGCGCAATCTTAGAGGGGGAAAATCTTATCTGAAATTTGAAATTCAAATGAAATTTCAAATTTCAAATTTATATGAAATTTGAATTTCGAAATGTATCTGAAATTTGACATTTTGAATTTATATGAAATTTGAATTTTGAAATGTATCTGAAATTTATATGAAATTTGAAACCGAAAATCTTATCCGATATGAATAGTATTGACACGTAGGAACCCAAAAATCTTATCCGAAAATATTATCCAAATTAATTGTTTAAGTAAACAAAGTTGTGAAAAAAACAAAAAAATGAATAGTATTTGCCATGGCAAGCCCAACTGCTGGAAACACATTTTGCTGGAGGGGGCTAGGGCAGCCACTATTCACGTGAATAGTAGCTGCCCTAGGGCTCCCCTTGCCATGGCAAGGGGCAACTGGTGGAAATGCTCTTAGCCATGGCAAGAGGGGAGCTATGGCAGCCACTATTCACGTGAATAGTGGTTGCCCTTGCAAATAGTATTTTGTGTTTCCACCCATTGCCATGGCTAAGGGCAATTACTATTCATTTTTTTTGTTTTTTCACAACTTTTTTTTACTTAAATAATTAATTTGGATAATATTTTCGGATAAGATTTTTGGGTTCCTACGTGTCAATACTATTCATATTAGATAAGATTTTATTTTATTAGTTGTATTGGTTGGTATTAATAGAAGAAAAAAAAGTATGAGGATTTTGTGTTAAAAGTGAAGAGTATTGGTTGGTATTTATAGACACGGGCGGACCCATAATTTTTTTAGCGGAGGTGCAATATTGGCTAAGTATAAAAAATGGTTTTTCGGAATAATCATTTTCTCAAGATAATTTTTGGCGGCTTTTATTCCTTACACATCAAATAAGAAAACTTGATTTTATGGGATTTTAATATGAAATATATATTGACTTAATGAGCCATCATTTTTAGCCTAAATAGTATTTTGCACTAAAACCGATTTTTCATATTTTGATTTGGTGGGAATTTGATTTTCTAAGATTTTTATTTGAATCCAAATGAGGGTACTTCCTTATTTACATTGTAAACTTAAGTAAATGGAGTAATATAAAAATAAATGAAAGTAAAAGGACAAAGACATTTACTTAAATGTTGAAAATGGAAATAAGGTATACAGAAAAAAAAAAAATTCAGTAATTTTTTTGGTATTTTTTTTTAAAGTTTTTACAATTTTTTTTCATTTTTTTATTGCAGAAAGATTGGTTGCTATTGGATTGAATCGGAGAGCCCAGACGCCGACACGTGGAAGAACAATTTTTTTCATTTTTTTATTGCAGATAGATTGGCTGCCGTTGGATTGAAGGAAAAAATCATATCAGAGAGCCCAGACGCCGACACGTGGAAGCTAGTCGTTGGCGGCTACTGTAGCGCGAGGCTGACGTCAACGTGAAGCCAGCGCTGACGTCACAGCCCGCGGGCTTCACCTCGGGCTGAACTGGCCTTCGGGCTGGCCCGAGTTGGTGGAACCCACTCCCCCCTGGGGCTTGGGCTGACCGCTGGAACGAAATTTTTTTTTTCTTTTCCCCCCCAGCCTTGGGCTCAGCTGACTCTTAGACTTATCTTACCTAGCAAAAAAGTCTTTCAACTTCAAGAGACAGAGAGAAGACAAGAAGGAGAGAGAGAGAGGTAATGAAACCGGAATATGCAAGTTTTTCTTCCCAATAAGTGCCCTTATTTTCACAAGTGTCGCGCAATGAGAGAGAGAGAGAGAAACGGACAATGAGACCGGAGTATACACAGTTTTTCCCCAACAAAATGTAGCTATCATGTCCCTGTCACATTTTGTGGTCAATGGATTGACTGAGTTGGGCAACAGTCCAACCCAAAAGCATGTTGCTGCTGTTCCATGACAAGAGAATGCAGTATTTTATTTTAGGTGAGCTTAGAAAGCTATAGGGAATGTTCTCTTGCTATCCATCATTCCAGTCAACTGAATTTGAAGTAAAAGAAAAACTCTTGAACAGATTCAGAACAAGCCAAGCAAAAGAAAATCTCTTGAATAGATTCATCAATTCAGGCCATATGGTGTTAATGACCACACTGCATCTGAAACACATAGGTACAAATACATGGCAATAGGTGTATTTAGATACATATGAAGCCAAGGACTTCGTGTCAGTCTTGAGGGTAAAGCATACACAATAACCAAACAAAATTATTGCTTCAAAACAGGGACATCCTGCTGCACTTCCATCAACCCCATTGAATAATTCAGATATCCATTTCCAACACTAGGTTGCAACTCTCTGATCTTACCAGGGCAGGCAGTCAGCAGATAAATCAGTTTGCAAAATACCCTCAAGCTCAATCACTTAAACTCCAACTTTAAACGAAAAACCCAATCGAAATACATTTGACGCTTCAACATGGGGCTACCCTAGCCATTCTCAGAGTTTTTAACTGTACACCTAAACACAAATCATCTATCCAGATCTTCATTCTTCTTTCCATATACGGCCAGTAATCCTCAACTTTAGTTCTTGCTTATCCCCACCAGAGAAATACAGAGCTAGATTCCTCTGAATAATGAGTCCATCTTGGCTGTCACGAACTTTTCTATGACTGTCCCGGATACTCCTAGGAATTCCCTGCCATATCAGCTTACGGCCATTTGCGCCAACTTCCAAACTGTAGCTGAATTTCTTAGCCTCAATGTCATCACCCATGAATCGTAAAAAGGCCATGTAGACTGGAGCCATGCCTAGCTGGAAGGCTTCAAAGTGCAAACAGAACTGTCTTCCAAAACAATTAAAGACCTGCAAGAGAAAACAAAATTCAAGATGCAGGTCAGACTTCCATATCTAGAATAGGTAGCCAAGAGGAATCAATAAGCGGCATAGCACAAAAGATGGACCATAACAAAAGGAGGGTTAAACTACCAGATTTTATACTTTTTCTTATAAAAATGTTTAACAAAATCAAAGAAAAACTTACAGTTAGCATCCAAGTTGCATTTTCAACTTCATTTGGGTTTGCTTTAACATATCTATGGTTGAAGGTACACCCATCATGCATGTCAACCTTGTGATCCTCCTTAAGATGCCCAACAAGAGTAGGGATATCACCCGTAACAGAGCACTCAGATCCAGCATAAGGGCAATTGTATAGACGAAACCGACAGTGTTGCTCATGTTTGAGCTTGCTGTAGTATGGAAATATATCATGACAGCCTAAACTCTGGTATCTGCACGGAAGTTCCAATGATTCAGCAACTTTCTCCAAGGCCAAACACCTTATATCTCCAAGTTCATAGCGGCAAGTGGGACAACAATTGTGCACCCTAATCTTGCAGTCTGAACATAATGTGTGACCATTTGGACACTGCAAAATAAGAATTTAGAAACATAAGGATTGAGTAAAAAAGAACATGTGAGACCGGATCATAAGACACTACCCCTAGGGTTCAATTAAAAGAAGATAAGAAATTAGAGACGAGAAAGAGATAGAAATTGGTCACTTCAAGGGGATTCGTGGAAATCTGACCCCAAAAAGTCAATAAGCAAAGAATTTTATCACTTGAGTAAAAGGCACATAGGGATTGCAATTTACTGAATTTAGTCTTCAGAAAACCTAAAAATTAAAAGTAGTAGAATAAAACGGTTTACTCCACTATATAATAGACTGTGGATAGTACGAACAATAATACAGATGATTAAATAAATTAAGTCAACAATAACCACTAAAATGAAGGGGTCACATCTACACTACAGACACGATTTTATTTTATTTTTTTTTGGCCGAAGAAAGGGGGATTGCATGATAGTTCTATCCAATTTTATATATTGAACTAAGTTTGCAACAAATTAAAGCAAAGAAGCATCACAGAACTATCATGCAAACTTATCATAAGATACTATATGAAGATGATGAGTCCAGGCATTAGTTTCAACTGTCAATCCCAAAAAATAAAAAAATAAAAAGCAACCGAAGTTTACAAGTCAAGCCAAAACAATATTCCTCTACAATTGCAAAGCATACTCTTCAAACCCTTATGAGAATTATTTTTTACACTGGAGCAACCAAACTTCCAAAACATATTCCCTCCTTAAACCATCCACTCCACCACTGGAAACCTACAGTTAAAAGCTTCATTGACAATGAGCTGACCCCACACCTATTAAGCCTAATACTCAATGTCATCTAAACTAAAAATATATAATCCGCTACAATTACCTACACCATATGTGCTACCATGTACGCACCCATAAGATTTTCTTTCCTTTCAACCATTGCTTTGTTAATAATTTTCCCATATGTAATGAGAAAAGAAAGAACTCTAGCCTCCTTCATGGAGGATTTACAGAAAATCCCTCAGAAAATAATATATCCATGTCTTGTCAAGGTCACTTTGGTTGGTGGGGTAGGGGAAGGGGGGGGAAAGGGAAGAACCTTTATGCTTGAAACCATTAATTCATGTCTGGTGTATTTGGTCAATAATTTCTTTTTTCTCATTTTTCTTTTTTAAAAGTAATTAAAAATGCAATCCTATATTTTATCCAGTGATGAGAAGAAGTTGGCTGTAAATAATATTTAATTTGTAACATCATTTAAATACATTATAAAACATTTAAAGTGAAGTAAGTAGAAAACATTTCATGATTGCAATTGCATTCACTGAATGTTCTGCCATAGGAAATCTAAAGGCAACACCAATAAATTTTCAAAGAATATTATAGGCTGCATGATTTTGTGATATATAGTAATATTAATTTAAATTGTTAAACAGAAAATTCAGGTGAAACATAATATATCTGGACTGCAAATGTACCTGATGAATAGGAGGGTACATCAAATTTGTGCAGACAGGGCACTCAAGTAACTCATGCACGCCATTGGTTGAATAAAGACCATTTTTTCCACCCAAACCTGGGGAAGTTTTATTGAGCATACTACCTGTCTCCAACTTTGCCATTGCCATGTCATAATCTGAACTGTTAGGTGAGACTCAAGAACCCCCTTGCAAAATGACCCTGGGAGTCACGAATGATTCAAATTGAAGAACCCCTTGCAAAGTTCCCCCAGAAGACACGAGTGATTCAAATCTTAAAAAAATTATGGCTCAAAGACCCAAAACAATATTCAACTTGCCCTCTGTTCCACCTCAATTCTCCATGGACATGCTATTTCTGTCAAACAAAATATTAAAAAAATGGTATATCACATGCTATGAATGAAATACTTTCTACACAATTTATTATTCAACTTTTGTCCAAAATCCAGAAAAAACACAAAAAACAAGATTAGCATCAAACTTTCATGAAAAAGACACAGTATGGCACTGGTTAGTCAGCGCAAAACACTTAGAAATGTGATGAGATATGAGCAAGTGAGTTCAGTTGATGCAACCTACAGTTGCTTTCGGATATCTAATGAGCTTGGAAAAGATTCTTGCTTGGCAGCTAGGAGACAATCTCCTAGGGTCGACCTTACACCTATAAATATCTGGATTTTTTCATATTAGCTCTGAAAGTGCCCTTCTAGCTCTAAAAATGCTGGAAAATTGATTACTGGTATGAACTGTGGAATTTGTTTTGATAGTGAGTGTTACAAGAAAAGGGTGCAGTAAGTTATGATTTTCCATAATTATAAAATAACTATGTTTGCTTAATATCTCTAGTTTAAAAATCAATATCCAAATGTTATTATTGCATAATTATTATGGTAGCAATAAAAAAGTTCATAAGAAAAGGAAGAAAGGACATTATGGAGATTGGAGAAGAAATCATGCCCCTTGAAAATATTTTGAAGTAAAAATGGAAAGTCTTTCTGCTTTAAAAGTGATATGAGACAGAAGAACGAAGTGAAAAGAAATCAAGATAAACCAAAACCAAACTGAAACTTCCATTTCCAGCTTCCATTGTTACATAGGTAATAAATTTGCAGATTTATAAACATATTCAGCAAGATGAGGACAAACTCAGATCGATTCAGAACTGGGCTTGACTAAAACCCACATTCCTCATTTGCTCTAACAACAATAAGTTGGGAATTTTACAAGAAAAACTTAAAAATAAAGCAAATCCCATTCCTCATTTAAAACCAAGCAACCAGCCTTTATTTTTTTTTGTACGAAAGGAACCAGCTTTCTCAATACAATAAACCCCAATTCAAACTGCAAAACAATTCATCAACAAGAGTTTAAACTACGCTTTCCAAAGTCTACCTTCTCACCATAATCATTGATGAAAGCAAATTTCAGAGAGAGAGAAAACAAATTCCCATACAAATTTCCACCCAGATACCAATTTTCAAACTAAAAGCTGGGATTTTGCCAAAACCTAACTTGCCTCACTTTAAAATAGCAGTATGATAAATCCTGCAACAATAAAAATTAAAAATTAAAGCCAAAACAAAACCCCATTCCCCTCCAAAACCATTACTAATCAAAAGAAAAAACAAAACCACAACATAAAGAACAAAGAACAGACCAAAACACAGATACCCAGACGAGATTTCCAAGCCAAATGCCTCCACGAGCCACCAATTGAAGCAAAATAACAACTGGGTCTCGCTCCTAAATACTAATACAAACAAAGAATTGAGATTGCAACACCTCAAACAAGAACAAAGACAAAAGAAAATCGAACGACGAGCACAGAAACAACACGCGTATTACCCGGATATGGAAATTGAAGAAAAAGAGTGCCTTGCTCGCATCGGTGCTGGCCATCGATGGCCTTTGTTGTCTGTATGCTTCAGAAACACTAAATGTGTTTTTGTTTTGTTATTTTATTTTGGTTTTCTTTTTGTTTCTTATGTGTTTTGAAAATAAAATATTCGGTTTCTGTTTCTCGGGTTTAATTTCTTAAAGATTTGAAATTCAACACACACAAAATGACTCAACAGTTTTTATTTTATTGTTTGTTAAATTAAATTTTACCCAAGCGTGGACCAATTTTGCCTCTACCCGCACGCGATGTTTGAATATTCCAGTCTTTTTGTTTTGTTCTTTTTTTCTTTTCTTTTCTTTTTTCAAGCACGTTGACGCCTTTAATTTATACAATGGGACGCTGCTCGATTTCAAATAGGGTTCATTTGCGTGATAAAAACAAATAAAATAATAAATAAAAGGATATGAAATTTGAATTCCCAAATTGACAAAGCTCCTATTAGGTTTTTACAGTTCCGATCTCTTGGGTCCACAGGAGTTCAAGAGATTATGGTCACCCACCGTTGGATATTAATCTAATAGTTCAAAAAAGTTTCTTAAAAGGAGTGCAAGAGTGAGTGAACCATTGAATTTACATTCAACGGTGAGTGACCACAAATCTCTTGAACCCGTGTAGTTCAAGAGATCAGGACTGTAGGTTTTTAATGGATTTTTTTGGGTTGATAACAATAGGGTTGTAATTGTTGCCAAATAAATATATTCCCTACAAAAAGATTAAGGTCGTACTGCGACTATATATGAAATGGCTAAAAGCAATTTTTGACTCTAAAAAACTTAATAGGAAAATGGATTTATAGATCTAACTAACCTAATGGAAAAGAGCCCTCACAACATTGTAGTAGAGTGTGTGCGTGAGAAATCTTCTCCTTCTATAGTTTAGATTATCGCTTGTACTAAAAAAATATGTTTCAAATATCGATTGGCAAAAAGACAAAGTTCTTCATAATCATAGAAGTGCTTTTTAGATAATTATTTAGAAAGTACTTGAATTTTTAATAAGAGTTTCAACGTGCTTTCAATAAAAGTATTTATAAACACATAATAACTTTAATTTTTTGAATGAACTCTAAGCATTTTGTATTGGGTCATGCTAGGGAGACCAATTTTAGATACCAACTTGTGTACCAACTCTCTAATAGAGTGTGTGACTCATTGTATTGGTGGGCTCCACCTCTATTAGAGAGTTGGTACACAAGTTGGTATCTAAAGTTGGTCTCCCTAGCATGAACTCCTATTGGTATCACATTCCACATGGTAACTTCTCCCGAACTAAACACATAGTAAGAAAAAAAAAAAAAAAAAAAAGGGATTCTAAATTTTGCTTTGACTATTTCCAAGAACTCTGGCAATTTTTATTCTCAGTTGTATTGACAAAAGGTATTATACTGCTAAAAGTCTTTAATGACATTTTTATATACTTCTAACTAACAAAAGACTGTCACTAACACAGGATATTATCACATGTTGCTCCAACCTTCGTGCAAGAGAAAGAAAGAGAAACCCAAAATCTACTTTTGACTGTTTCTAGGAGAGAAACCCAGAATTTACTTTTGACTGTTTCTAGGAACCTTGGCAGTTTCTGTACTCTCAAATTTCCGCCATATGGGTGGTTGCCCATGAAGGAAGGCAACCTCTTACATGAGCTTGTCTGAAATGAGCAATTTGGGTGATGTGTTGTCCTGTGAGACCAAAACAGTACGTTGGAACTTAACAATTAGGGTTCCAGAATTCACCAGAAACATGGACCACACCCACCTTGGTTTCTAGGACCATCAAAATATTTGATTTTGGATAATTTAATGATTTTTTATGGGCAAATTCCAAACATGATATGTTCTTATAAGACAATGTTTACGAATTAATATTGAAAAAATTTTGGCCTATCTTTTGTTCTTGCTCTAGTAATCTGCATCATCTATATATATAATAAGAATTTGAAATGAATAAAATCTAAGAATATTAATTAGGTAACCTCTCTGGTATTAAAAGAGAAAAACTAATGATTAGGTAACCACATATGGCAATGGTTTCATACAATTATTCATGCTACGTGTGCACGACTTGTTCCATCTGCTGGTAGCATATGGCTTTCATATCACCACTTTTAGTTTTATTATCTGTATTGTATTGACAAACTTGTTTAAACTAATGTTAATAGTTGTGTGTAACCAACATATTTGTGTTGAGATGAAAAGAATTTCATAATTTCTTGTTCTAAGAGGCGATTGCATGTTTACGAGCACGTTTGAGACTGTTTATGTATGAAATATTTCTGCTCATAAACGCTTTTGTTATAAGTATTTTTAGTAGAAGAATTAAACAATCAAGTGTTTTATTCAAAAAGTGCTTTTATTTCTCAAAAGCACTTTAATTTTTTTTTGCCAAAATGTAGTCTTAGAATCTGTTTACCTTCTTACCAATTTTTTTTTTTTTTTTACAAGCGATATTAAAAGAACATAGAACTTTGAGTAGAAGATTAAAAATTCTTAATCACTTGAGTTCTAAAATCTTCATAAGTCTTTCCGGTTTTAAAATATGAGCCTTTTGAAATTGGCATTGCAAATTTCTTCCCACATATCACAATGAGAAAAGGGAAAGAAAAAAAGTATCCCGTGAAGTAGGTTCGTATATGCTTTTGAAAAAACAAAGCTCATAATAAATGTATTGATGTTTGAATTCGTGTACGTATTCTGAAAAAACAAAGCTAATAAATACAGCAGTAATGTTGAATGTGATATGTTTCAGATATTTTGTCTTTTCCGTTGTATGAAAATTTGACAAAAATACAAAGTGGGTTAAAAACTTAAAAACTCACATGGAATAAAATTAAAAATTCATATGTGCACATGTTATAACCTACGATGTTTTATTTTATACAAACGATATTCTACTTTAATTTAATTTAAATAATGATAAGGAAAATTTGAATTCGGGTGCAGAATAAAGAGACAAGAAACAAATGAGAACTTACAAAAAATTTAAAAAAATAATAAAGAAACAAATGGCAACACCCCAACCAACAACTAAAGGGCCCAGTTAAGCCCAACATGAACTACAGAAAGTCTCAGCAAACAAAGCACACGATCGGGCTAAAAACACAGGCCAACCCAAAGAAAGGAAAACTACCCAAACGGGACAAAGAATAAAAAGGAGCAACCCCGGTTAAGAAGCAGAAACTACAAGGCCTTATTATGAGTGCTGTTATTTCCACTCATCTGTCTTATTTTCCTATTCACCTTATTTTTAAAATTTTAAAGATAAATTTATCCATTTGTAAAATTACTTCTAACTACTTAGGAGACACGCATTTTCACACACAATAAAACACACTTTTAACACCATTAGATTCATCTACTATCATCGGTTCAAATTATTGACTTATAAAATAATAATTAATGTTAATTTTGTCTCTTGTTTGACTTTTTTCTGGAAAATAAATTGTCCTCCCCTAAAATCATACTTTCTCTCTCCACTCTCTCGTTAACTTCTCTAACTCGAAAGCTGAAAGAGAAGAACTTTCTAACCCACCAGAGCATGTCTAGACTAAAATCACCCTGAGATGGTTAATCTTTAGTTTTTTGAAGAAAAAAAATTAGCTGTAAAAAATTCACCATAAGACTTTTTCCAACAGGATCATGCTGCCGACGATATATGTCATTGGGTTGGGGCTATCTTGCAAACATTGAACACATCTTTAATGGTGTGTGCCCTGTTACATCCTTCTGGGTCAGGAAAAATTTATTCTCTTACATGTTTATAATTTTTCCTCTACTGGCACATCCTTGTATGCATTTTTCTTCTCCTCTAAACCATCCTAGTCCAAGTCTAGTGGTGGTATGACTTTTTCATTTATCCTGGCGCATTCAATATCATGCTCAAGAAAGAATTTTAACGACATTAGTTCCACTTTTTTCCTTTTCTTTTTCCTCTCATCTTTATTATTAAAATTAGAGAACTTTGAGTTCACGATGATATTATTAAATAAACAAAAATTTATAAGTGAAGTTTTAATCTCAGCAATTGAATTGAATGAATGTTAATCTAATGGTTAAAAAAGTGTCATAATAGATACACAATGATAGTTTCTCAAAAAAAGAAAAAAAAAAGATACACAATGATATTTAGTTTGCTTGAATTAATAATTAAATGGTATTTTAGAAATAATGATGGGTGGAAAGATAGGATTGTGTTTTTTCAAATTTATATGGTGGGTGAGAAGATAAGGTGGGTGGGAAAATAAGACAAGAGGGTGGAAATAGCAGCACTCCTTATTATTGATCTTCCACTGATACCATAAACCACAAAGCATATACGCCTTGCTGCTATACCCAATTTCCTTGAAGCCATGGGCATTTAAGGGGGCGTTTGGTATCCTATTCAAATAGGGAACATAAAACTTTGATTTTTCTTAAAAACAAGAAGTTCTTAAATCTATTTTTAAGATTCAAAAACTTGTTTGGTATGCAACTTGAAAACTATTTTCAAATCTTAAAATTTTGAGAACTTGTGGGTTGTTAGAAAAAAACTGAAAAAACAGATATTTTTTGTTTTTAATAATTGGAATGTTTTTTTGTTGTTCTTGAGTTTGAGTTTTAAAAAATAGGGCTACCAAATAGGTTTTCTTTATTTTGGACTCAAATTCTATTTTTAGTTTAAAAAGTTGGATTCAAGTTGAATACCAAACAAGCCCTAAGCTTCGTTATCAAAAGATTTTTCCATGATGAACCATGGGTTGTGTTATATTATTACAATCAGAAAAAAATAACACAACCATTAGAAGCTAGGAGGCATTTAGTGACGTCCTTTCTTTAATCAATACATTAATCAATTAGCTTCACTCACATCTATAAACTTTAAGAATCTAGATTTTAAGGTACTTAAACTTGTTAGTTTCAGTGTCCTTAAGACCATCTCCAACTGTGACCATAGGTCATATGTAGCCCTCAAAACATACAAAACCCATCTCCACATCGATGGATCTAACCATGTACTGGGTAGGCAGCTGCCTACCCAAAATTTTTTAGAAAAATAAAATATGTATGTAGCTCCCTAAACCCAAGACCCTAGAGGCATATGCATATGAGAGAGAGAGAGAGAGAGAGAGAGAGAGAGAGAGAGAGAGAGAGTGAAGCCGACATGCAACCACTAATGCTAAGGCTTTATCACTTAGTTTTCAAGGCTGAGAGAGAGTGAAGCCGACATGCAACCACTAATGCTAAGGCTTTATCACTTAGTTTTCAAGGCTAATATTCTTTTCTTCACAGTTCCAGTATGATATTGGATCGTGGTCAAAGCATCTATAGAAAAAAAAAAAAAATTCACTCAAACGGTTGAGTTTAGTATGTAAATTTTGCCCACTCGACTTTTGAATCCTGAAATTGCCACTACATCTCAGGCTAATGGGCTAAAAAAAAAAATTGGCCAAATTTTGAGGACCACATTTAGCCCTTTAGTTCTCCTCCCACATCACTTGTAGCCCGACTGTAGCCCATGCCAAATTTTTTTATGGGCCCAGCGCATGTGCTGTACAAAAAGAGAAAGTATCACCCGTGGGCGTGAGTATGAAATATATCATGCAACTACGATCAAAAGGCTGATTTATAACCGTTTAAATGTATTTAAATTGGTTTTTTAAATTATAAATAAATATATATATATATATATTGTGCGGATGTTCGCATGTTATTATTGTGCGGATGCCATTGTAAACAAGAAGGAAAGCAAAGAGGGGTAATAGAAAATACATGGCGTTCGCACGATAATAACATCCGGATATCCGTATAAGAGAATTTCTGTATATTAGTTATTCGCTTATCCGGATGTCTGCATATTATTATCATGTGGATGCTATTGTAAATAGGGAGGAAAGTAAAGAAGGGTAATAAAAAATACACGTCATCCACACGATAATAACGTCTGCACGTCTACATAAGAGAATTTATGCATATATATACAGTCCCCTTCTATTGAGGGATCCCTCAAATAATTTTATTAGAGGGACTCCTTTTAGGATACCCTACAATTTTTTTTCCAATGATCCGAACCATCTATTTTTTATGTCTTCATTCATAGATCATCCTTACAAAAAATTAGACAAATTGAAAACCGTTTCGACATCCAATTGTGTCCTACAAAATCAATGAACACTGTACTTTAAGAAAGTACAAAAATTTCAATAACTCAATTGAATGGTCAAATGATATCGGATTCAAGTGATTTTTTGTAGAGATGATCTTTGAATGTGTATATACAAAATAGATGGTTTGGATTAGTGAAATACAATCCGGAATGGGCCCTACAAGGAGTATCCGGGATCCCTCAATAGAAGCTCTCTGTATATATATATAACGATCAGAATCTTTTGAAACGTTAACACCTTTTTTTCCTTCTCTTTTCACTTTTTAAATGTATATAAAATTCTTTTTAAAATATATATATAAAGAATTGGTTCTGACCATTGGGAGGTCATAACCTTTTGAAGGTCATAACCTTTTGAAATGCATCAATTTTTTTTTCTTCAGAATTGCCGTTGTTGGCTTTTATTTTCTTTATTTTAAATTTTAAAAAACCTAAAACATGTCAATAAATATCTCTAAATTTTTTCAAATTCTTATGAGCGTACACATATATCTAGAATATTGTCTTTAAATAGTAGTTAAATTAAATTAAACAGCAGTGGAATATACGAGTGTTATACCATAGTTTTTTTCAAAATAATAAAATATGGAGGGAGCTCAAATATAGCCCCCCATAGTTGGAGATGGGAAAATTTAGCCTTACATTATTCTTTAAAAAATTAATATTTTGGAGGGCTAAAATTACAATCCTAGACTACATTTAGCCCTATGACAGAAAATGACCTAACTATATTATTAACGTATCTAGTAGAATCCTAATTCAATAAATTAGGATTACGTACTAGTTAGTTATTGGTCTACCCGTACTTCTTTCCATTGTTGAAATAAATCCCAAGTGGAATTCCCCCATTGATATTATATAAAATATAAAATAAAATAAAAAGGAACTATAGTGCACCTAAATTGAAAGTGCACTTTCGATACTGGGATATGATTTCCACACTCTATTTTTCTCCACTTACACTCCCTTTTGCTTTTAAATACTTTTTAAAATTAAGTATAAAGAAAAAAAAAAAAAACAAAAGGAAGTATAAGTAGAGAAAAGGGGAGTGGGGAAATCAACTCCCTAAATACTTAGTATAATTATATTTATCTAAACTCTATGGAACTTAGTTAGATATGGTTGGCTTGCTTTGTGTTGACTGAGTTGAGAATTTCCAAATATTTATTAGAATCTCACTACACTTGAGTCATGGGTGATTATGCAACTGGTATATTAGCACCATGCCAGAAACCCAAACCTATAAACTGCAGCTATCAAGGAAACCGTAGAGAAGGTAGACCACACATAAGAACCCATAAACCCATAAACGTGACGCTAGCTATGGACTGCTTCACCCATAGTGTATACCTAACTATATTATAAATGTACCTAACTTAAGTAGAATTTTAGCATGCTTAAGTTTAATGTTAATCTACCCACATAGAACTCTAATGTACCTAATGAAAGTACATTTTAGTTTCCAGATACCTTAGTAGAATTTCCCCTATCTAAACTTTTCAGTACCTAAATAAGTCAGTTTACCTAACTATATCATTTTAGACCATTGCTTGTATAAATATACATATATATTTTTTACCTACAAACTAAAATATTTTTATACTGATTTGGATTATATATATATATATTTTAAAATCTTTCACATACACTTACGAAAAAAAATATTTTACTTTGTAGGTAAAAAATAAAACATTGAATTCAATCCAAATCGGCTCTCTAAAAAATAATCAATTTGCCTTTATTTATTTTAAAAATATATCATCTGTAATCTAATCCATAAAATCTAGCCTCTCTTACCACTAACAAAACTAACGCATTGACTTGAACCACATATAAAAACATAGCATGTACTTTTGTCCTTTTAAACAACTAGTGCGGCCAAACTTTTTTTGATGCTACTGCGTGAACCAGTCTATATCTAGCGTCAAGTAACGACTTTTTGTTTGCAAATTTGCTTTCCTTCTAAATATTCAAGGACCTCAGAATCGTTTCTAATCAAGATAGAGATCAAATATTTTATGTACCCCCTCCCTTTAGGCTCTATATAAACTCCATGCAGCAACAGTATACCAGGATGAGCACCAAAAACCCTCTCCACTTAGACTTAGTTATGGCAATGCAATTACACTCTTTGCTCTTATATGTGGTGCTTCTCTTTGGCTTTGCGTTGGCAAATACCAATGCTTTGCATTGCCAAAAACCCTCGCCACCCATTGATTGCCCAAATAATCTGAACAGGGCCCATTTTGATTCTCTTGTACCACATTTCATATTTGGCGCTGCTTCATCAGCTTACCAAGTCATCATCTCCCTTATAGCTTAATTAATTACTCTTTAAGTTGTTTTAATTAAGTTATTACTTAAGTTTAATCTAATTTCAATGTCAGATAATTAAAATCCATGTATGAATGCTGACATCTTCATTTGGTATATCCTCTTATACATATACGTATATGTGATACGTATGCACATTTCAGGTAGAAGGTGCTGCAAACGAAGATGGTAGAGGACCAAGCATATGGGATTTCTTCACCCATAACCATCCAGGTCTGTCAACATCAACAGAGTTATGCCACCATAACTATGACCATGTATCAAATTGACCAAATATATATGTCATTCATGCATCTATGTGAGTCGAACCTAAAACCTCATTCAATAAAATGAAAACTCCACTAGATAGTTGGAAAGTTGTAAAGAATTGAAGAAGGTTATTATACATCTAATAGGGGTACACATGGAACATAAATTTTAGATACAACAACAACAAGAAAGTTGCTAGCTATTTGAATATCTAGATTACTTTGCATTATTTTTAATTATTAGTGGTCATGTGGTATGCATAATTGGTCCACCCACAAAAGTTTACATGATATGATTTCTTCGAACTTTATGCTCTAAAAGTTAAATTATTTTTGGTTAATTGTAGAAAAGATCGATGATCAAAGTAATGGAGATGTCGCCATTGATGAATATCATCGCTATAAGGTTCTAAAATCACAAATTTTATTCTCTTGACCTTCTGTAGTTGAAGTGTACATATTGAATTCTAATTGGATCCTTAGTTTTTAACTTCTATCTTATAATTATGTACATATATTGTGTCACTACAGGAAGATGTGGGGATTATGAAGAATATGTCAATGGAAGCGTATAGGTTCTCTATCTCATGGTCCAGAGTATTACCAAGTAAGTTGGTCATCCGCATCACTATATTTGATTGTGACAAACCAATTTAAAGTTTAGCATGTTTTATTTTATGTTATTTATATTTATAGATAGGGATTGGGTTATATTTACTTGTTGTTTTTAATTTTTATAAGGAGGAACTGGTCAACCTAACCCGAAAGGAATCAAATACTACAATAATCTCATCAACGAACTCCTAAAGAAAGGTTATATGACTGCCAATCTCATATATAATCCCCATTACATTAATATGGTACATGCACTCATAAAACATATTTCAATTTTAATTTTCTTTTATTGTATCAAGGTATGAAACCATATGTTACACTCTTTCACTGGGATGTTCCCCAAGCCTTACAAGAAAAATACGGTGGTTTCTTAAGCCCTCATATTGTGTAAGTGAATAAATTTCAGGTGCTAGATATTATTGATAATTTAATTAAATAAATAATACTATATATAATAAATAAATTTTGAAATGTGTACACACAGCGATGACTTTAGAGCATACGCAGAACTGTGTTACAAGGAATTTGGTGATCGAGTAAGGCATTGGATGACAGTTAATGAGCCATATACCGTGAGTAACCATGGTTATACAATCGGGCTCCATGCACCAGGCCGATGCTCTTATAAGTACGACCATACATGCCTTGGTGGAGATTCAGCTACTGAACCATATTTGGTGACACACCACCAACTCCTTGCTCATGCCGCTGCTGTAAAATTGTACAAGGATAAATATCAGGTCTGACGAGTTATTATTATTATTATTATTTGGTCTGCATAGTATTATGTAACAATAGAAAAGAGAATATTTTGGATATGTAAATAAACAAAGGTTTTACTCTCACAAATATATTCAATTCTCTTATGTAGGCATTGCAAAAAGGTGTGATAGGAATAACATTGAATACTCACTGGTTTGAGCCTGCTTCTAAGGCAAAGCATGATATAGATGCTGCATTTCGAGCTTTGGATTTTATGTTTGGATGGCAAGTATTATTCATATAATATAAACTCATTTAAATGCTTTATTTATGAATTATATCTTTGACTAGCTAGATAACATTACTTTATACAATACTATAAGCTTGGAATTTTCATATTTCCGTAGGTATATGGACCCATTGACAAATGGTGACTACCCACCTAGCATGCGATTTCTTGTTGGGAAAAGATTACCAAAATTTACAAATGAAGAATCCAAGTTGCTGAAAGGGTCATATGATTTTATTGGAGTAAATTACTATTCTGCTAGATATGCAAGTGCTTATCCTGCAGATTATATAATACCTAAGCCCCCAAGCTACTTGACTGATGCTTATGTTAATGTTACAAGTAAGTACAAATTGAAAACTTCAAGTAATTAATGAAGTTCTTATAATAATTAGATCCTAATATTCATATTCATATTCATATATATTGTGGCAGCTGATTTTAATGGGGTTCCCATTGGTCCAAAGGTACGTAAAAAATTATTAGCATAAACTATTGGTATTTTAACAATTAATACCTATACATATATTTTGATTTCCACATACATATATAACTCCTCAAATTATCTCTAATCTTCAAATGGGATTGCAGGCTGCTTCAAACTGGTTATATATTTACCCAAAAGGACTTTACGATCTTATACTCTACACAAAGAAAATGTATAATGATCCGATTATGTACATTACTGAGAATGGTAATTAATACTTTTAAACATTAATTAATTGCATCAGCAATGTTTAACATATATGTATAATGGTGTAAAATACAGTTGAGTGTTGTAAACTCTAAATTTAAATGCACATTTCTTTTTTGGATAAAAAAAAATGTATGCATTTGATACCGCATTATATTGCAGGCGTGGATGAGTTCGATAATCCCAAAGTACCACTGCAGATGGCCCTTAAGGATTCCAATAGAATTTACTACTACTATCACCACCTTTGTTACCTTCAAGCAGCAATTAAGTATGTTTTTTGTCAACAAATAGTGTAACCTTCTTACATTTCGCTTATTTAATCACTACATTGACCCGAAATTTATTCAATTTTTGTGTGTATGTTTGCAGAGAAGGTGCTAATGTGCAGGGATACTTTGCATGGTCATTGCTAGACAACTTTGAATGGAGCTCTGGATACACTATGCGATTTGGTATAAATTATGTCGATTACGCCAATGGACTAAAAAGACACCCAAAAGACTCGACGTACTGGTTCCAAAGTTTCCTCAAGAGTACACAAATTTGAATCTGAAATTATGGATAAAGTACAGTAGTTGTGTGAGTTATATTTCATGTGTTAACTTTCTGTTTGACTCTTTCTGAGGCGGAATAAGTTGCAACACCTCATTATGAGTCGAAATAAGTTGCAACAACTCATTATGAGTTGGTTGTCCTTTCTTGTGTGAGTTTAGTTTTAATTTTAGTTTATATTGTTGATCTGCTTGGTTTATCCAAATTTGTTCGCTTTATGTGGTGAAGGTGCTTTGGCCGTTTGTGGATGTGGTTGGAGGCATACCTTATTGTCTAGATGTTGTTGAGGTATCCCTCATGTGCTTGTATTAGTCCTTGTGATCAGCTGTCGTTTATGGCTAAATGATTAATGTAATTTCTCTAGATAAAAAAACTAATAAATGAAAATAAAAACTAAAAGAAATGAATGTTGAGCCCCAATCAAAATATTTACTAGTTATACTAAGACATCTAGTTTGTATTATGTTAAAATGAACTTAGAACAAGATATTAGTGTATCAATTTTCTATGGATTTATTAAAAATTCAAAAGAAAATGCCCCGGTGCTTGTTTGAGAGAATGTTTGCTCTATTAAAAGGACAATATTTTTCTTCAAAAGAAAACTAATGTTGCTTGCATAATTGTGTATGTCTTAATGTCAATGCTAATATAGTTTGTTTAAGTTTAATAATTTTCATGAACTCTTTTAAGAGTTTGCTTTAGTTTATTTTATCTTTAGGTTGTTTTATTTCTATTTAGCTTTGGCTTTCAATATGAATGTGTCGTTTATGCTGTTGCACGATGAATCTGTAATATTGCATGTTTGAGTACATGTGCTTTTGGTTGCTAAATCGGGGATTTTATGTTAGAAAATCGGGTCCTTGATCTCCACGAAATAACAAGTATGAAACAATCTAAACACAATAGAGAAAGACATGTTGTGCAAAAACACTCCAAGACCTTCTTGTTGATGGACTACGCAACTACCGCACACACATGCTATGCAAGAATAAAGTACACAACAATCGAAAGTAAACACAAATACAAAGAACATGAGAATTTTATAGAGGCTCAGTGTTGTGCCTACATTCTCTTGGTGTTCCACTCGAGAAATTCACTAGTATAAAAGAACCCCTTCGATTACAGTGAAGAACCTCTTTTGTTCTCTCACAAATCATAGCTCCCTTTTATCTCACCCTAGCTCAAACCCAATTTGATGCCCTTGTTTTCCCTCTTGCACTCATTAGAGAAAACCATAGCATTAAAAATGCATATTTATAGATCATTGGACTTTAGTACAATGTTAAAAGGAATAAGAAATTCAATCCTAGTCAAAAAAAGCCAAGGACTTGTCAAAAAACACACTGAGAAACAAATCACCGATGGATTGAACGATCAATTGTTTATTCACACCTCATGCACTGGAGCTCTCTATGCAAAAGCGATCGATCGCCCATGACTGGTGATCAATCGTTTCAACTCGAGTGTACTTCTTCCTTATTCCTTTGCATCCTTAAGGTGAGCTAGAACTTCAACAATCTCTACCTTGGCGAGCCTTAAACACCTTGTGAAAATAATTGAACCCTACAACATCTTCAACCTCTTGGAAAACGTTCAAGTAATCCTCAATAGCTCTAGTTGCAACAAGATTGAGTAAGCTCAAACAATGCCTGAACACCTCAACCATAACTTGCTTTGTCAAGCAATCCAAAACATTCTCCTCTATATGAACCTTCTCAATCACAATGACCCTTTCATTTAACCAATCCTTTATCCAGTGGTATCTTACCTTTATATGCTTAGACCTCCCATGAAACACTTAGTTCTTGACTCAACATATGGCCCTTTGACTGTCACTCACAATCATCACCAAGTCTTAGTTAATACCGAACTTATTCGCCAATCTACACAGTCATATTGCTTCCTTAGAAGCCTTGGTTAGCACCATGTACCCCGCTTTGGTAGTAAACAAGGCACAAATTGATTGTAGTACCACTCTCCAACTAGTCATTCATCCACCATAAGTGAAAACATACCCCGTAGTAGGATCTCCTCCTGTCTAAGTCTTATGCATAACCCAACACATGCATTTCCTTGTTGCCTTTACAAGAAGATCCTAAACTTCTTGGTGCTCTTCAAGTACCGGAGAATCCATGTCACCGCATTCCAATGTTGTTTCCCATATTCTCCATTTACCTGGAAACCACACTAGTCGCTTGAGGTAAGTTCGGGCGTGTGCAAACCATAGCGTATATGAGATACCCTACCACACTTGCATATGGAACTTTACTCATCTCATCTTTCTCTTTATCACTAGAAAGACACTCTTAGGAACTGAATTTAAAGTGCTCCGTCACAGGAGTAAACACATTTTTGCACTCCAACATTATGTATTTTAATAATGTACTTATCTTGTGACATCCACAATTTACCCACTTCTCGGTCTCTCATTATCTCCATTCATAGGATCTTTCGTGCAGGACCAAGATCATGTCAAACTCCCTCCCAAGCAAAGTCTTCAACTCTTTGACCTTTGACATGTCTTGACATGCAATTAGCATATCATCTACATACAGTAGCAAGATGATGATCTTCTCATCCTTGAACACATGAGTGTATACACAACAATCCGATTCACATCTTCTATACCCAATTCATAGCATATAGCTCTCAAAGCACTTGTACCACAACCTTGGAGATTGCTTTAGCTCATACAATGACTTCTTCAACCTACAAACTAGATTTCCTTACTTGCTTCAACGAACCCCTGAGGTTAACTCATGTAGTTGTCTTCTTCTAAGTCTCCATGGAAGAACGTCGTCTTCACGTCCATTTGCTCCACTTTCATGTCCCATTATGCCACTTTGAAGAGCAATAACTGTATAGAAGTATGCTTCACAATCGGGGAGAAAATCTCATCATAATCAACTCCCTCCTTTTGTAGGTACCTATTGGCCATTAGACTAGCTTTGAATCTAGTAGACTTTGTCTCATGTATACATTCATTCTTCCTAAACACTCATTTATAGCCAATCACCTTCTGATCTTTGGGTTTAGGAACCAACTACCAAAACAAAATTCCAATGTAGAAATTCCATCTCATCCATCATAGCACTCATCCAACTTTTCCACTTCGTACTCTCAATTACTTCTTAGAACATGGTTGGATCCCTTTCGCTCATGTTTAGAGTACAGTGAACTGCGTCCTTATCCCATCCAAATCATTGAGGAGGTTTGATGGTCTTTTTGGCCTGGACTAAGCTATAGATGGCGGCTCCTCATGATTCTGAGTTTTTTTTTTTTTTTTCTTCTTCTTGAGTTTGTTGTTGTTGCCTAAAATTCTCCACCTCAATGTCAAACTCCACCACCTCATGAACATATTCATTTAGCTGCACTTATGAAGTTTTCCAGAGTACTCTCCTTGGTGAAATATTGACGGATGTTTTTATTCCAATAATATCCTCCATTGCCTCATATTTCTTAATATTATTCATATGTATAGTCTTCTC
The DNA here is from genome assembly GCF_902201215.1 of Prunus dulcis. Taxonomy (NCBI): domain Eukaryota; kingdom Viridiplantae; phylum Streptophyta; class Magnoliopsida; order Rosales; family Rosaceae; genus Prunus; species Prunus dulcis. The sequence goes on along the minus strand of NC_047656.1, from coordinate 10,425,951 downwards.
ATCCTACATCCTTGCTGAGTATTCTCTTTCGGTTCACTGGATCCCAACTTGAAATCCTTTACACCACTGTTAAAGTCGAGGAATATGCATTCAAGATACTTTGGTTTCAACTTGGTTTTCTCATCACTAGGTATGAGAGTATAGGCACTGCATCCAAAAACTATAAGATTAGTAAAATCAACTAATTTATTAGATCATACCTCTTCTGCACACTTGAAATCAAGATATCTCAATGGTGAGCGGTAAACCAAATATGAAGCGTGCTTAACAGCCTCCCCCCAAAATGTCTCTCGCAAGTTTGCATAAATCCTTATGCAGCTCTCACGCTTCATAAAATTTTAGTTTATCCTCTCTGCGGCTCCATTTTGTTGGGGCTTCTTCTTCACAGTGAAATGCTTCTTGATACCCTCATTCTTACAAAACTTAAGGAATTTGATATCCTTATATTCACCCCCGTTGTCACTCCTTAGGATCTTTCTCTTCCTTCATGTAAGGTTCTCTACCTCCATCTTCCACTTTTTTCATAACGTAGATCCAAACCTTTATAGAAAAATTATACACCTAATGATTTGACCAGTGCTGGCCCCTACACATCTGAGAAAATATAATCAATCATTCTTGTGCTCCTATTCTCTTCGTCTTGCTACTTGAATATCACATTCGACTACTTGCCCATGGTACAATACTTGCAGAACTCAAGTTTGCAAATGTTCACTCCCTTCAAAAACTTCCATTTTCGCAACTTTTACATTGGTTGCTCACTTATATGCCCTAGCCTCAAATGCCAAAGTTGAGTCTCATCCTCTAAGTCATTCTTAAAGGATATAATTGCTCCACCAATCACTGTTATACCACATAGTCGATACATGTAGTTAAGTTTAATCTCCCTCTATATAATCACAAGTGAACCCTTTGAGATTATGAGATTCCCACCTATGGCCTTGTAGGAGTAGCCATTCTTGTCAAAAGTACTAAGTGAGATGAGATTCTTCTTCAACTTTAGTATGTACCTAACCATACCCAATGTCCTAACAATAACGTCATACATCTTCATGTAGATAGTACCCGTTCCTTCAACTCTACATATTAAGTAGTCCCCCCATTCTCATACGTTTCAAACCAATATTTTTTTGAACACATATGATATGAGCACCCAAAATCCAAAATCATGTCAAAGATGAATCCCTAGAAGAAATAGCAAGTACATTAGTATTAAAAATGCTATCAACAAGTAAAAGCTCACTGCTGCTATCTTCTGTGACCCCGATTGAGTCATTCAACTTATTCCCTTTGTTTCTTTTCTATCACCATGTAGGGCAATACGTCTTCAAATAATCTTATGACCCGTACTCAAAGCAACCGTCTTTTACCCTAGATTTTAATCTTCCCTTGTTGCTCTTCTTGCTTTCACGCTTGCTTGATCGATCACTCTTTCTGGCTTTTGCCACAAGACCTTCATTTGGAAAGCATTCTCCCAAACATTGAACCCTCCTGTGATGAACTAGGACGTCTTGCCCCACGTCTTCAAACTTCAAAGTTCCCTTGCCAAACATAAGCATTGTGCGGAAGTGTTTATCAGACGGAGGCAAGGATGTCAACAACATCATGACCTTATCTTCCTACTTATAAACCTCATCCATCATTTGCAAGTTTGCAATACACCTATTAAAGGTGCTAAGATGCTCCATCATGTTTGCGCCCTTCTTTATACGTAGAGTAAGAAGCTCATCCTTTAAGAAAACATTGCAAACATCTCTTCGATTTTCTCCCATATATATTTCGCAGTGTTTTTCATTGTATTACACAGCACGTCGTCTGTGAGATGCCTTTTGATGGACCTCTTAGCAAGCTCATCCAGGTCTGCTTACTCCGCTTCAGTCATCGTTTCCGGCTTCTTTTCCTTACGTGCCAAAACTACGCTGAGACCATGTTGCTTAAGGACGTACTTCATTCTCATTTGCCAAAGTATGAAGTTCTCCTTGCCGGTGAACAACTTCAACTCAACTTTGACACTCGTTGCTTGTGGTGTTTTCGTATGGGAGCTTTCTCCTCTCGTTTTCATGTCTCATGTCATCGTCAACATACTGCCGCTCTTAAAGTTGTAAGAGCACTTGGGCATAAATTAATGTCCACCGCAACCACAGCTCTAATACCACTTGTTGTGCGAAAACACTCAGAGATCTCGTCGTTGATAAACTACGCAACTACCACACACACAAGCCACACAAGAATAAAAGACATAACAACTGTAAAGTAAACACACACATAAAGAACATGATAATTTTATAAAGGTTCGACGTTGTGTCTATGTCCTCTTGGTGATCTACTAGAGAAATTCACTAGTATGAAATAATCCATTTTGCTCTCTCACAAACCCTAGCTCTCTTTTTTCTCACCCTCGCTCAAACCCAATTTAATGCCCTTGTTTTCTCTCTTTCACTCGTAAGAGAAACCTAGCACTAAAATGTATATTTATAGGCTAAAAGACTTTAGTACAATGTTACAAGGAATAGGAAATTCAATCCTAGTCAAACTACCAAGAACTTGTCCAAAAACACATGTTTGGACCAAAACATGCAGAGGAGTAAGTCACCAATGCAATCGATTGTTGGGTTGTTGGGCCTTATCAATCGATCGCTTCTTCACATCTTGAGCACTAGAGCTCTCTGGGAAAGTTAAGGGACATAGCTCATCCTTTGAGAAAACATAAAGGATACATATTGGGTGATGTTGGAGTATGTATATTGAGAGTGTTTATCCTACATTGAAAGGTTAAGGGACCTAACCTGGGTTTATAAGTAGTTAGGCTACTCCCTCTATTGCCAGTTGATTTTAAAGTGGAACCTCAACTTCTTTCATGGTATTAGGGCCAGGTTTACCTTCGTGTGAAAACCTAATTGCCACATGTGCTCCACGTCACCCAATTTTTGTTGTCCACCTGGTAGGTTTGAAAATTCGCCACATGTGCGGGGCATGTGGGAATGTGAAGGTGAAAATATCTCACATTGGAAAACTAACAAACCTTTGAAGGGCTTATAAGGTGTTAGGCTACTTTCCCTATTGCCAATTGAGTTTCGGGTGGAACCTTAACTTCCTTCATGAAGTGCATCTTAATCCCAACAAGATTGCTAGGGCGTGGCATAGGTCATGGTGTATATAGCTGGGTTCCAGGCACCCAAACACCTCTTCTTTTGATGACATGATCTTGACCAATTTCGGTCTTTAGTAATTTTCATGGCACCTTGTGCCTTCGCATATGCATCTGAAAGTTCTAATCGCTCTAAAATCCTTGGTTACAGATCTCTCATATGTACCGGTCTAATTCCAGTTTAGGAGACAGAGACACAACTTATGCATTCGTATCTATTAACATACATGTGTGAATCAAACAATGAAAACCCCACAAAAGAAGAAAAGCAATATTAAAAATCAAAAGAGGGTTTGTGCAATTAATTAAATATTAAATAAATTATCTGGTGTCCCTGCTCGTTTGTGCAATACTAAAGTTAGGGGAAGGGGTGGTAGGGCGTGCATTAGGGTGGGGGTGGTTAAGGTCGTGATGGGGTTGGCTAGGTGGGTGGGGAGGAGAGAGGGCTTTGTTTTGAATTTCACTTTTAATTTATTTATTATGTTGAGCTCTTGTTTTTCTTTCTCTGATTTTGTATTGGGCCTTTTTGTAATCTTTATTTGGTAATGACATGCCCCCAAAACACATTTTAAGGGTATTTTAGTCTTTCCATTTTCAAGAAAAAGAATAGAGAAAAAAGAGACATCTCTCCCCCTTTTTCCCCCATCCTAACCCCACCCGCCCCAAAACACATCACACATGATACCTCCTCCCCCCTATTCTCTCTCTCTACCATGTATAAAAAAATTTATAATAATTTTTTCATTTTTAAAATATCCTTAAAATGGATGGAAATTGGATGGTGTTAAAGTCAGATGACAAATTATGAATTTTAAAAAATGAAGGTGACATTTCTCTTAAATTTTTCTTTAAGGTGACATATTGAAACTGAAAGTAACATATCTACAAAAATTCCTTCTCTTTTTGATGAGCTCTTGTTTTTCTTTCTTTGATTTTGTATTGGGCTTTTTGTAATCTTTATTTGGTAATGACATGTTCATTCCTTCAACCAAATAATAAAAAAGAAAAAAGTTCTTATTAGAAGAAAAAAAATATGTCTGCTCGGTTAAAAGGGCAATATTCCTTTCAAAAGAAAACTAATGTTCCTTTAATAATTTTATATGAATGTTATATATATATATATATATATATATATAAAGCAAAAGGCAGAGAATTTGAAACATTCAAAATACCAGAAAATGCCCTTGATTAATGCAAACATTAAGAATTGAAATTATTAATTAAATGAGGATAATATGGAAAATTCACACTTTTCATATTAAACAAATTAAAATTAAAAGAAAAATCAGATAATTGATCCTATTTTTATGGAACACAACTACCCATTATATTTTTTTATTCTAAAATAAATTTAAATTTTTTAATGCACTTCCCTCTCAATTTGCATAATCGTGGCACTTAAATTTCATTTAAATTTTATGCTACAATAAAATTTGGGTAATATTAAACGAACCCTAAAATTAACTAAGTATACTCTATTATCAAACTATTTATTGAATTACTAACTTACCCTAATATAAAATGACAAAAAAAAAATATTGAATTGTGTAACAAATATAATTTACTCACCATATTTAACTCTAATAAAATCAATCCCTCGAATCAATTAGCAATTCACAAGGCAAGAACAAAATAAAGTTAAATTCATCTCACGCACAACAGATGGGACATTAGTATTAACATTACGCTCCTGGCTTTTGGTACTCCTCATTGAATGAGGAAATACATCAACTAAATCGGCAGCTGTTAGCTTGACCACATCTTCAGGACAACTGCAGTGTAATGCATCAAGGCAACCACCAATGGACGAATCATAAATGATGTTTCTGCAGTGTAAGCCCAGCAATTCATTGGCATACCAGGGGAAAAATTAGGAAATAATGCCGAATGTAAGGATCTCATTTATCATTCCCCAAAGACAACAAAATAAAATGCCCCAGAAAGAAAATCTATTATTCTATGAAGACCACTAATACGTATTAATGGCCTATAGAATTGACAACTTCTAAAGTCATATTCTCCAGACCACATTAATGCCGATAAGTTTGCAATACCTATATAATGAAGCATAAAAGGGTTTGCATTTTAGTAGTTAAATATGAGGTACTTAGTTAATTTTATATTTTGATTTAAATATTAGGATGTATTTAAATCATAAAGTGTACTCAGTTAATTTTAAGTTCGTTTCACAACGTAATTAGTCCAAGGCCCAAATCTAAACTCTCAGTTGCTCAATGCACGCTCAGTGCCCTTTAACGTTGACTTCTTCTTCTTCTTCTTCTTCTCTGTTTTCTACCCTTTGTATCTAATAACCACACTTGGGTCTCTCTAGCATCAGAACTTCCTGCTGCCGCACCACCACCACTGCACCAGCGCTCCTTGTCGGTAATTTTTTTTTTTCCTTCATGTCTTTGATTTTGATTTTTCATCTTCTTGCCGTTGGATTTTGGGTCAAATAAAAAAATTTGTTTTTTTATTTTATCTTATATGTTATATGCAAGAAAGTTTTCGAATTGGATCTACTATTTTACGATTGCAGTTATCTTCGATGGTTGTTTATTTATTTATATATTTATTTAGATTCTTTTTTTGAATTTGATATGCACTAATATGCTCTTCTTAGGTCATCTCTAGTCATGAGTTATAGGGCAAATGTAAGGTTACAATTTAGCCCTCTAAAATATTATTATTTTTAAAAATAACATAGGGCTAAAAAAATTCATCTCCAGCCATCTAGGGCTATATTTTAAGGTTCTACATATTTTATTATTTTGAGAAAAATTATGGTAAAACACTCATACATTCAATTACTATGTATTGTTCAAATTAATTAAAGGACTATTTAGGTTCTTTAGAGAAATGAGTGTGGAAAGTTGTGAATAAGTAGAGAATGTGATAAAATTTGTAAGAAATGAGTGTGAATTTTTTGAAGAAATTTGGAGGTATTTATAGACATATTTGAGGTTTTTAAAACTTTTTTTATTTAAAAAAAATAAAGAAGAAGCCTACAACGGCTATTTTGAAAAAATTGATGCATTTCAAAACCCATTTTTTATATATTTTTTAAATAAAAATGAATTTAAATACATTAAAAATATTAAATGAAAAAAATTAACGGCTAATTGACATTAACGCGCCTTTAAGGATTACATATTTTGAGGGTTACATAAGGCCTATGACCATGGCTGGAGATGGCCTTACCATTACTAGCATAGTCCAATTTTCTTGAATTGTTTCCTGGTGTATTTTATATGGCCAATAACTTTAATTTATGAAGAAATATACTAGAACTTAAATGGGTTAAGTCAATTGTAAAATTTCTTTGAGAAGTTTGATGGCTTAGGATGCCTAAGTAATGGAACATCTTTCTATGAAAGTAACTGTATTGACTCTATGACTGATGTTTTGTGTCTTACTTTATCCTCTATCTTCAAGTCTGTCATATAATTTGTTAAAAATACTGACGTGACAAAAAATGGGACCCATTGCTTTGCTAAAATGTATGTCATGTGTGCCAAAAAAAAAAATTTAACTATTAAAAAATGAGATCTTTAACAATTTAGAGTAGCTTTCTGTCAATGGTCCCTAAGTAGCTGTAATAAGGGGATCCCAAGCCTTTACACTTAGGGACTGTGCATTTACCCTCATTTGATAGAATCTTGAACACTCATTAAATCTAATCGGTAAAAGCAAACCACGTCACATATATTTTTTTTCCCTCACAAAATACACGGCGTCAATTTTCTGTCTTCTTTTTTGGGTAAAAATTTTATTCTTCTTCTAAACAAAATTGAGTCTCTACGGTAAAGTATTGTACATTTATATCCAACATTGTTCACCAAGCGGCATCAACACTGGATTTTGTTTCTTATTTCCCTCTCGTAACATACTATTTCTAACTTTCCCTAATTTTTTTCCTCTCTTTTTTTTCACTCTTTGTTCCTTTGTTTATTTACAAGAAATTGTTTTTTTTATTATAGCAGAATTTACAATAAATTCAAAGAACAATTTTTCTTCAACCATAGAGAAGCATTGGCACAATTGTTACCCATATTTATGAGTTCTTCAATATGAAAGAACAAACCTCCATTGAGTTGAGTATCATAGTATAGTTGATGAAAGAAAATGTGAGTTTTTCAGGAAGATTAGGTATTTGAACCAAACTAATTTTGGTTGAGTGTTAGGTTGTGGTGAGCCCGTTGATAAAAAATGGCTTTGCCCCTTCATTTTATGAGGTGTCCTTGATCTAGCGATTGAGATACGAAACACTAGTGGTGAAACCTAGATACAGAATTAGATAATATGTTATGAAGAAATTTGGAATGGCCTTTCATGGATCTATAAATTGAATATTAAAAATATGGAATTTATGGAATTAAGAATTTTTACTTTTTTATTATTATTATTATTAAAGAATCTCTTAGGATAGAAACAAAAAAAAAAAAAAAAAAAAAAAAAAAAAAAAAAACAAACAAACAAACAAAGGGAGAAGGCGAATAGGTGTCGGCATTGCTCTACTTGGTTCCACCATATGGTATAGAAAGATGTTCAATAAGCTTTAAATTCTGCGGTTTATGGAGAAAAAATAACATGTAATATGGCTCGCTTTTACCCATTAAATTTAATGGATGTTCAAAATTCTTTCAAATGCAGGTAAATGCACAATTCCTAAAGTGACACATACCTTGGCTCAACTTGCAATCAGTTGTAATGATTTTGTTTCTTGGATTAAGGAAGCACCTACATGGTTGCTCTTATCTCTTTCTACAGATGTACTCTCTTCTTGAGTTTTTTTTTTAATGAAATCTTAATTCTCAAAAAAATAAAAAATAAAACTCACTCTCCTCCTCTCCTCTCTCCACTGCCCAACCACCTCCGACCTCTGCTTTCTCCCCATTTCCTCCAATCATTATTGCAGGTCCACACAAACTGGTAATGAAAAAAGTTGCACAAAAACAAAGAAAGGGAAAACTCAATTTGTTCTCTTTATTCCCTCTCAGTCTCTCATTATTCTCTCTATTTGATTCGTGCTACCTGCTCCAGAAACCCAAACAGATTTGGTTGAAAACTTAAATCATTTAAAAAGAAAACCCACTTTTATGAATCTCTTTATTCACTCTATGTTTCCCCATTTCGTGTTATATACAATATTGTTGGTGGGGTATTGATATTGGGGTTAGTGGGTTAGATCTCTTGGTGAGGGCATGAATGGTAGTGGTTTAGAACGGGTAGTTTCAAAAGGTATTGTTAGGTTGTTGGATTGGAATTTGGAGGAGCAATGTACTTAAGTATCTATTGGAATCTTAATAATTGGCCCACTAGTTCATCATCTTGCCAAACAACAGATGGACTAATTTGCACAACAATATATAATGCTTCGTTTCCTTTGGTCACTCCTTCACGCATCATTATTTACTCTGAATTCAACCCAAATGGGCTCCCCAAAGAACAAGTTTGCATCTTTGTATATATCATCCATCTAATCCATCAAAGTAGTTACCAATCTTATTACAACAAACAAAAATTATGCATTGATTTTGAACCGCACATAGAAATTGTGGCCAGGGCAGGTCTGACTTTTCTTGACATGAAGGTTTTTTCGATGAACTGCTACCGCGTGAAGTAAACCAACCAGTCTAAATATAAACCAGCTCGAGCTGTCCTTGTTAGAAAATCTAAGAAGCAAACTTTTATATAGGCTACGAGGGTGGAATTTTGTGTCGCTCTATTGTTAGCCTTTCCTTTGTTTGGTAAGATGGTTAACGTGGGCCACTTACTAAAGATTCTAGAAAATAGTTTTCATGTACGTAATTATTAAGATTCCAATGGATACTTTAAGAGAGAGGGCTACTCTCCGAATGAATCCACTGAAAAAAGAAGGAAAACAAGTCTGGACTTCTCTCTGGAGCAGACCTCTGCTCTGAGTTCCAATTCCAAAATTTTCTTTCTCTTATCATCTTTGCATATTAATCTCTTGAGTGATTTGCCGCTATTGTTACCAAAATTCCGACAGCGGTGACTGTCTATAGCTAGCGTCAAGTTTATGGCTGACACTACAAACACGAGATACAAATGCAGTAAGTATTGTATTTTTTTTGCAAATAGAGACAATTCTCTTAGAATTTTTATTTCCTTTAAATATTCAAGGAGCTCAAAATCGTTTCTGTATCTGTACTTTTCTTGTCCTCATATTTAATGGGTCTTTTTTTATTGAGATGGACGATAATATATTAAACTCACACACGAATGTTAGGACTTGAATCCAAGACCTTTCCTGGGAGAAAAACTTCCATGAAATGAGGATAGCATTATTTCGCTTTCCCCGGCCAATGACTCAATGACACGCGTGATAACACTTTTATGTAGGCATAGTAGTATTATTCCCCTTGTAAGTAAGTTTTTCTCCTTTATTGAAAGAGCAATTGCTCCAAACCACTATATCAGTGGGTCCTTTGCGTTAGTAACGAATTTTTGTTTGCAAATAGAGAGACAATTCTTTTAGAAATTTGCTTTCCTTTAAATATTCAAGGGGTTCAAAATCGTTTATGATTAAATATTTTATACAGTCCCGATCTTTTGGACTACATGGGTCTAAGAGATTTGTGATCACTCACCGTTAGATGTAAATTCAAAGGTTTACTCACTCTTGTACTCTTTTAAAGAAACTTTTTTGAACAATTAGATTAATATCCAACGGTGGATGACCATAATCTCTTGGACTCCTGTGGTCCAAGAGGTCGGGATTGATATTTTATATACCTTTACTTTTATTGTCTCCACATTTAATGGACTTTCACACCCACCATATAAATTTAAAAAACACAATCCTATTTTTCCACCCACTAATATTCCTAAAATATCCTTTTAATTATTACCTCATTTCCTCTCTCCTTTCATCCTCGCTACTCATGTCTTCTCTCTCTCTCTCTCTCTCTCTCTCTCTCTCTCTCTCTCTCTCTCTCATTTTTTGTTGTATCTTATTTTCCATCTCTCACGCTCCATCTTTTTTGCCTCAATGGAAACTGCACCATCTCTCAAATCAAACTTCCCATGGTACAACAAGACCTTGTTCTTCTTCATTAAATATTCCACCATGTATTTCACACTCTTCATCACATCTTCATGCAAAATATCCCCCACCAAATCACTGTATTCCTCAAAAACCAACAACCTATTAACCCCCCAAAGCCTTCTTCACCTTCTCATACCTCAAAGAATCCTCAGCCAAACTGGTTTTGTAAGGAATGTTCTTTGTGTAATCAACAGAGCCCAAATCGTAGAATTGTTTATTCATCCCTAGATTTTCAGATTTTTAATTTATTTAAAGAAAAAAAATCAGAGCCCAAGAAATACTCATCTCTCAATACTTTACGTAATCATAAAGATCTTAAAAATTTTGTTGAAATAGAATTTCCTTACCTTTTAACCAAAATCATTCTCTTCAACAACCACGCATGCATCTTACCCAACTTGACGGTTCACTCCCCCAAGTTCAAATCAACCCATGTGAATGGACCCCAGCTAACAGAGTTAGAGCATTGCATTGGTGGGGCCACCCTATATTCCACCACACTTCCCCAACTTTATTAACATTCAACTCTTCAAATAAATTCCTATCCAAAAACAAAAAACAAAACAAAACAAAACAAAACAAAAATCTTCAAATAAAAAAAATCTTCACATACAAAAATAATTAACATTAAAAACTACACTTCTCGGTCAAATTTTTGTTTAAATTAAAACCACACCCTATTCCTTAGCTTTAATATTGTAATAAATTTTTGTTTAATATTGTAAAATTAACATTAAAAAAATTTTTGAAAATGGTTTGAGTCTAAGATATACATGAATTGTTATATTTTAGAGGGGGAAATTTTGGGTTTGAGTTATCTAGCACTATAGATGGATTTAGTATGTTTGTACGCAAGGTAAATTTAGCCCACTCTATTTTGAAATTCTGAGTCGATCCCTGCTTAGCTGCTAATCACACCATTGCATGTTTTTGGCAAGCATCTTTGGTTTAAATAGATTGTCAATGAACTAATTTAATTAACTTTAAACAGATTGTGAATGTACTAATTTATCGTAAACTATTTTAGATTTCCCGCATGCGTTTACAAAAGAAAGAAAAAAACGTTGTTAACATGTTATAACTTATTCTCACGTGTAGCCTCTAGGCTGTACATAAACTCCATGCAGGAAGAGCACCAAAAGCCCTCTCCACTTGTAAGACTTGGTTATGTCAATGCAATTACGCTCTTTGCTCTTATGTGTGGTGCTTCTCTTTGGCTTTGCATTGGCAAATACCAAAGCCTGCATTGGGAAAAACCCTCTCTACGCATTGATTGCCCAAATCTGAACAGGACCAATTTTGATTCTCTTGTACCAGATTTCATATTTGGCGCTGCTACATCATCTTACCAGGTCATCATCTCCCTTCTATGGCTTAATTAATTACTCTTTAAGTTGTTTTAATTAAGTTATTACTTAGGTTTAATCTAATTTCAATGTCAGATAATTAACATCCATGTATGAATGCTGACATCTTCATTCGGTATATCCTCTTATACATATACATATACATGATACGTATGCACATTTCAGGTAGAAGGTGCTGCAAACGAAGATGGTAGAGGACCAAGCATATGGGATTCCTTCACCCACAACCATCCAGGTCTGTCAACCAATCAATCAACTAGAGTGTATATATATATATATATATATATATATATATATATATATGTACAGTATGTGTATTATATGCGAATTTACTAATTAACAAAATTATGAACATTTTTGTAAGGCCTTGGAATACATTACGTACCTAATCTAGTACGTCAAGGGCACATACAAAAAAATCTGTACACCTTAAAAGAATGTTCGGAGTATGAATATTTTCTTTCAACGACAAAATGGAAATTATTATTTTTGGTTCTTAAGAAATTAAAGTGGAGAGTGTACATTTTATAATGGGATAATGCATCAACAGAGTTACGCCACCATAACGACGACTAGGTACTAAATTGTCCAAAAATATATGTCGAACTTGAAACCTCATCCAACAAAATGGAGACAACTCCACTAGATAGTTAGAAAGTTATAAAGAATTGAAGAAGGCTATTACATCTAATAAGGGTAAATATGGAATATTAATTTAGCATTTTTAGTGTATTAAAGACAATATTTAAAGTGTAAGAGGAATGACACATAGCTTCTGAAGAAGTGAGAAGTTACAACAAGAAGAAGGTTGCTAGCTATTTGAATATCTAGATTACTTTGTATTATTTTTAGTTACTAGTGGTCATGTGGTATGCATGATTAGTCTGCACACGAAGTTTACATGATATGATTTCCTCAAACTTTATGATCTAAAAGTTAAAATTATCTTTGGTTAATTGTAGAAAAGATCGCAGATCAAAGTAATGGAGATGTCGCTATTGATGAATATCATCGCTATAAGGTTCTACAATCACATATTTCATTCTCTTGGCTTTCTGTAGTTGAAGTGTACATACTGAATTTTAATTGAATCCTTAGTTTTTAGCTTCTATCTTATAAGTATTTATATATATATATTGTGTCACTGTAGGAGGATGTGGAGATTATAAAGAATATGTCAATGGAAGTGTACAGGTTCTCTATCTCATGGTCCAGAGTGATACCAAGTAAGTTGATCATACGCATCACCATAATTTAGCATGTTTTATTTTATGTTATTTATATTTATAGGTAAGTACTGGCTTATATTTGCTTGTTGTTTTTAATTATTATCAGACGGAACTGGTCAACCTAACCCGAAAGGAATCGAATACTACAATAATCTCATCAATGAAATCCTAAAGAAAGGTGATACGACTGGCAATCTCATATATCGTACCCATTAGATTAATGTAGTACGTGCACTCATAAAACAGAAATTAATTTTAATTTTAATTTTCTTTTACTATATGAAGGTATGAAACCATATGTTACACTCTTTCACTGGGATCTTCCCGAAGCCTTACAAGAGAAATATGGTGGTTTCTTAAGCCCTCTTATTGTGTAAGTGAACAAATTTTAGGCACTAGATATTATTGATAATTTAAATAAATAAATAATACTATATTTAATAAATACATTTTGAAATGTGTATACACAGCGATGACTTTAGAGCATATGTAGAACTTTGTTATAAGGAATTTGGTGATCGAGTACTGTATTGGGTGACAGCTAATGAGCCATATACCGTGAGTAACCATGGTTATGCAATCGGGGTCCACGCACCAGGCCGATGCTCTTATTGGTACGACCAAACATGCCTTGGTGGAAATTCGGGTATTGAACCATATTTGGTGACACACCACCAACTCCTTGCTCATGTTGCCGCTGTAAAATTATACAGGGATAAATATCAGGTCCGACGAATTATTATTATTATTATTATTATTATTATTATTCTTCTTCTTCTTCTTCTTCTTCTTCTTCTTCTTCTTCAGACAAACAAAGATTTATTTATTTATTTTATCTCATTCTAAACCAACAAACATATTCAATTTTCTTATGTAGGCATTTCAAAAAGGTGTGATAGGAATAACAGTGAATACTTACTGGTTTGTGCCCACTTCTAAGGCAAAGCATGATATAGATGCTGCATTTCGAGCTTTGGATTTTATGTTTGGATGGCAAGTGTATTATTCATTTATATATAAACTCATTTCAATGTTTTATTTGTGAATTATAACATTGACTAGCTAGATAGCATTACTTTATACAATACTATAAGTTCACGCTTGGAATTTTCATATTTCCATAGGTTTATGGACCCATTGATAAGTGGTGACTATCCACATAGCATGCGATCTCTTGTTGGAAAACGATTACCAAAATTCACAGATGAAGAATCCAAGTTGCTGAAAGGGTCATATGATTTTATTGGAATAAATTACTATTCTGCAAGATATGCAAGCGCTTACCCTGCGGATTATAAAATACCTACGCCTCCAAGCTACTTGACTGATGCTTATGTTAATGTTACAAGTAAGTACAAATTGAAAACTTCAAGTAATTAATGAAGTTATTAGAATAATTAGATCTTAATATTCATATTCATATATATTGTGGCAGCTGAGTTTAATGGGGTTCCTATTGGTCCACAGGTACGTAAAAAATTATTAGCATAAGCTATTGGTATTTTGAAAATTAATGCCTATACATATATTTTGTTTTCCACATACATATATAACTCTTGAAATTCTCGCTAATCTTCAAATGAGATTGCAGGCTGCTTCAGACTGGTTATATATTTACCCAAAAGGACTTTACGATCTTATACTCTACACAAAGGAAAAGTATAATAATCCAATTATGTACATTACTGAGAATGGTAATTAATACTTTTAAATATTAATTAATTGTATCATCAATGTTTAATGCATATGTATAATAGTGTAAAATACATTTTAGTGTTGTAAACTCTAAATTTAAAACTGAATGCACATTTCTTTTTTAGATTAAAAAAATGCATGTATATGATATTGCATTATATTGCAGGAGTGGATGAGTTCAATAACAACAAAGTACCACTTCAAATAGCCCTTAAGGATCCCGATAGAAGTTACTACTACTATCACCACCTTTGTTACCTCCACGCAGCAATTAAGTATGTTTTTGTCAACGAATGGTCTAGCCTTCGTACATTTCACTTATTTAATCACTACATTGACCCGAATACGTTCCTTTTTTTTTTTTTTTTTTTGGTGTGTGTGTTTGCAGAGAGGGTGCTAATGTGCAGGGATACTTTGCATGGTCATTTCTAGACAACTTTGAATGGAATTCTGGATACACTGTTCGGTTTGGTATCAACTATGTTGATTATGCCAATGGACTGAAAAGATACCCAAAAGACTCGATGCAGTGGTTCAAAAGTTTCCTCAAGAGATCATAAAATTTGTGTATCAAAATGATGGATAAATATAGTAGTTGTGCGAGTTATACTTCATGTGTTAACTTTCTTTTGACTCTTTTTAAGTCGAAATAAGTTGCAACAACTCATTATGTAATGAGTTGGTTGTCTTTGCTTTTGTGAGTTTAGTTTTCTAGAAGAAAACTAATATGTTGCTTTTGAAGACTTTAGCTTATGTATAGAAATTGTTCATAGATTTTAGCTTATGTATGTTTTAATGAGATGAACTTATGATGCATAAACAGTTATGTTAATTTTTTAGTACACTGTTATTGCATTGATACACTTCATATGAATATATATCGTGCAGTTTTTTGGAACATGTTTGCTTGAATCTGTTTATGTGGTGCAGTAGCAGTGCCTTTTGTTTATTATTTCCTCATGTATCATTTGGATAAGGATGATTTACTGTAGACCTCCTTGAACTTGGCCCCCATTTGCAATTGGGTCCGTGAACTCTTTTTTTTTAGGCAATTACATCCTTTAACTGGACAAACAGTTGCAATTAGGTCATGCCGTCCAAATCTATCAATTTGTCCTTCAAAATTAGGGGTAAAAGCGTCCTTTCAGTTAACATGGATGAACTGCTCCTTCTTCCAGAATTATTTACTATGCTGGAGAAAAGGTAAATTTAAAACAATAATAATAATAACAAGAACAAATATATCTTAAAGAACAAAATAACAAAAAATTTAAATAAATAAATAAATAACTAGAACAAGAACAGTCGCACCAAACCCAGAAAATGGCACCCGCATCTCATCTTCCCTAACCTCCCCTTCCCCATACCCACCTCCGATGCTCAGCGACAGCGAAAACCCGTGCACCCTACCCACCCGATGACTGACACAGCGACTACGACTTAGGGCTCGTCAATGAGCCAGGCCGGGCTAGCCCAGCCCAAATTTAATGGGCTTGGGCCGAGCCTAAACGGGCCCTACTTCATTAAAAAAAATCATAAACTTAATCATAAAGGCATTTTAGTCCAAATTTGAGATTAAACTCACTTAATTCCAATATTTTCACTTCAAATCAAATTCATAAAACATCCAATAAAGTCACACAACTGATAAGATTTTTCACAAAAATAATAAAACCAAGTATTATTTTTGAGGTTATTACATAATTAGATTGTAATACGTTTTAAGAAATAATTTTAAAAAATAATAAGTATCAAAAAAATATTTTTTTAAAGGATGGTATGAATAAATATGCAAATATTTGGTGATGTGTTCAAGAAAAGCATGATTATATTTGGTGGTACGATTATGTTTCATGATATGATTATATTTGGTGATGTGATATGTTGTTCATCTTATTTATATATATAATTGTTGAATTAATAATTGACACAAATTAATGTGCTAATCATCCAATTATAAATTAGGAATGAGTAAAGAAAAGTAAATGAAATGAAACAAATTATATATGTGATTTAAGTGATATAATCATAAACCTAAACTCTTATTTATACATAATTATATATGTATGCTTGCCTAACAGGCCGGGTTTTTATGGGCGGGCCGGGCCCGGCTTTCTTAGGCTTAATCGGGCCGGGCCGGACTTTAGACACCCAAGCCTAAGCCTAGCCCTTCCCAAGGCGGGCCAGGCCATCTCAAAGCCCATAACGAGCTAGGCCGGACTTTTTTTCAATGGGCCGGGCGGCCGGCATCGGCCCATGAGCCCGTGGGCCAAATGATGAGGCCTACTACGACTTCTCATCCTTCGTCGTTGATGACGGCGATGACTGTGTCATGACGTCGTTGTTTCGGAGTCTCTTTTTTGTCGTTCGATCTCAACCTGTCGCTGCCCCTGATGATGGCCGACCTCGATTTATTCAAATTCAATGTGGTTTGTGGTGATGATCTTTCAATCCACCCCTTTATGCCTCTAATTACCGTATGGATCTCAATACTGCCCCCCTTTTTTACTTTTTTTAATTTTTTTCTACCCTTATTTTCTAAGGAAGATCATTAAAAATTAAAAAAAATTAAAAAAAAAAAGGAAAGGAAATCTTGTACTTGGTGGTTGAGAAGAAGAATTTGAGTTTTTTCTTTTTTGTTTCTTCTGGTGTAGAAATAGCATCTAGGTTTTCATCTTCAACTTGATGGGTTTTAATTCCCCTTCTCTCCAAAGCTGATTTGGATTTTGTTTTGTTCACATAGATGAAAAGTCGAATATATCTCGAACAAGAAGATCACGTGACACTCACATGTCAATCTCGACGGATTCTGTTACGGCATGACCTCATTGCAACTGATTATCTAATTAAAGGATGTAATTGCCTAAAAAAAAAGTTCATGGATCCAATTGCAACTGGGGCCATAGTTCAGAGACGTCTACAGTAAATAACCATTTATTTATTTATTATTATTTGGATACTATGTGCAGCGTGCTTCTTTTTTCCCAAAAAAAAAAAAAAAAAAAAAGGAGAATAGTGCATTTTTTCAGAAATATATGAAAAAGAAGATCTCGCATTTCCGCGCCCAACAAAAAAAATCAAAAACCCTGCGGTCACACTCAACAACACTCTCACCAATCACCAAAACACTCTCGGACTCGAAAGATCCCTTCTCTCTCTCTTTCCCTTCAAAACCCTCTCACTCACTCACAAATGGAAGAAGAAGACCAGCAAAAAGTCGCAGATCTGATCAAAGAGCTCGTCATTCGCTTGCTCTCACAAAACCCCCACTCTGAATCTCACCCACCAACTCCCAACTCCCCTCAATTCCAAAGCTCACTTCGCTACGCGTTTCGGTTGATCTCGAGTCGATTAACTCCATCTGTTTCTCCAGATGCCGCCGCCATAGCCGAGTCCACCAAGCGCCGCCTCGCCACTCAAGGTAAGTCCTCCCAAGCGCTCACTTTCGCCGACCTTTATACTAAATTCGCATTGAAAACCGGACCAGGAAGTGTAAATAACAAATGGGCAGTCCTTTATTTGCTCAAAATTATATCTGAGGATCGAAAAAATGTGAAAACCCAGTTGGGTTCTTCGGTTTTGTTGCCCAATTTGGCGTTAAACGACGGTGAATTGGGCAACGAGTCGAGGGTTTTGTTGGGTAAGGGAAATAAGGAAAAGGGTTGGAACAATGGGGTTTTGTTAGTTTCGAAAGACCCTGAAAATCTTCGGGAAATTGCATTTAGGGAGTTTGTGAACTTGATTAAGGAAGAAAATGAAGTTTCTGAAGAGGTTTTGGTGAGAGATGTGTTGTATGCTTGTCAAGGCATTGATGGAAAGTATGTCAAATTTGATTCTGGTGCTGATGGCTATGTTTTATCAGATTTGATTAAGGTTCCGAGAGCAATCCGCCTTATGGTTCGAAAGCTTTGTGAATTGGGGTGGTTGTTTAGGAAGGTTAAAGGGTATATTTCAGAGAGTATGGATGGGTTTCCATCTGAAGATGTTGGAACCGTTGGTCAGGCCTTTTGTGCTGCATTACAAGATGAGCTCTCCGATTACTATAAGTTGTTGGCAGTGCTTGAAGCACAGTCAATGAATCCAATTCCTTTGGTTTCAGAGACAGCGAGCTCAGGGAATTATCTTTCGCTGAGGAGGTTGTCTGTATGGTTTGCAGAGCCAATGGTGAAAATGAGGTTGATGGCCGTTTTGGTTGATAAATGTAGGGTTTTAAGGGGTGGGGCAATGGCTGGAGCTATTCATTTGCATGCCCAGCATGGTGATCCATTGGTGCACGAGTTCATGGGGCGCTTACTCCGGCGGGTGTGTTCTCCACTATTTGAGATGGTGAGGAGTTGGGTTTTGGAGGGAGAGTTGGAAGATGTTTTTGCAGAATTCTTTGTCGTTGGCCAGCCAGTGAAAGCTGAGTCTCTTTGGAGGGAAGGTTACCTGCTCCATGCTGGGATGCTTCCTTCTTTTATTTCACAATCTCTTGCACAGCGCATTCTGAGGACTGGCAAGTCAATCAATTTCCTTCGTGTCTGTTGTGAGGACCGTGGTTGGGCTGATGCTGCAACAGAAGCGGCAGCTGCTGCTGGTACCTCAACAAGAAGATGGGGTCTTGGATATGGTGAAACTGATGCTCTTGAGTCTTTGGTCGATGGAGCAGCAAAAAGAGTTGATAAGCATTTGTTGGATGTTATTTACAACCAGTATAAGTTCAAAGAGCACTGTCTTGCAATAAAGCGGTATTTACTGCTTGGACAGGGTGACTTTGTTCAGTATCTAATGGATATTGTCGGACCAGAGCTTTCTGAACCTGCTAACACTATAAGCTCTTTTCAGCTAGCTGGGTTGCTGGAAACTGCAGTCCGAGCATCTAATGCTCAGTATGATGATCGTGATATATTGGATAGGTTAAAGGTAAAGATGATGCCACATGGAATTGGTGATAGGGGCTGGGATGTGTTCTCATTGGAATATGATGCAAGAGTTCCTCTAGATACTGTTTTTACGGAGTCTGTGATGGCAAAGTATTTAAGAATTTTTAATTTCTTGTGGAAGCTTCGACGAGTAGAGCATGCTCTTATTGGTGCTTGGAAAACGATGAAACCAAATTGTATCACTTCGCGTTCCTTCATGAAGCTGCAGCATGCAGTTAAGTTGCAGTTGCTCTCAACGCTGAGGCGATGCCAGGTTCTTTGGGATGAGATGAATCATTTTGTCTCAAACTTGCAATACTATATTATGTTTGAAGTCTTGGAGGTGTCATGGTCCAACTTTTTGAATGAAATGGAGGTGGCCAAGGACCTTGATGATCTACTTGCTGCACATGAAAAATACCTCCATTCGATTGTGGAGAAATCCCTCCTTGGAGAACGTTCCCAAACCCTTTACAGTTCACTCTTTGCCTTGTTTGATCTTATATTGAAATTCCGAAGTCATGCAGATCGATTGTCTGAAGGAATTAATGAGTTGCAAGCAAGGTGTTGCTCTTTCTGTGTGACTACTGTTATTTGTGAACCAAATAATGCTACCTCCTTTCTTCTTTCTTTTTCTGGTTTTTCTTAAATTGTTTTGATAAACTAATGTGTTGAATGGTTTGCTGCAGAACCTTGGAATCCTCCGTACCGTCTCGAAACAAGAGTAAAACAAAAAAGAGATTAAATGATACATCAGAGCCTGGGTCCTGGGTCAGTGAGGGTAGGAAGGCCCTCACACAACGTGCTGGTGAATTTCTTCGGAATATGGGACAAGATCTAGATGCACTATCAAAAGAATATTCATCATTGCTTGAGGATTTTATTTCTAAGTTACCCATGCAGCAGCATGTTGATTTGAAGTTCCTCCTATTTCGGCTTGACTTCACTGAATTTTATAGCCAATTGCGTCCTAGTACGTAGAAAATATGTTCATACATACGAGTCAAAACAATGTGTCTGCAACTCCTGACATGATCAAACCAGTTTTAGTTCATTCATTGTCCCTGCTCGTGTGGTTGAACAATCATGCTGTCACTGGCTGACGGGCCAATTCACTTTATATTGCTTGTTTGTGTTAGGTAGGGGGAAAACCTCATGTTCTGTTTGCATTTGACGTTTTCTGGAGGACAAACATCTAATACCTTTTTCTTCATATGTCCAGATGGTGTTTGCTTCTTTCTGGATGGCCTGAGTGGAAGATTTACAGTTGACTTGAAGATATATTGCATCACTAGATCAGGGTGTGAAATTTGATTATGTACACGTATTGTAGCTGATGATTTTTGAAGTTTTTTTTTCTTGGTGAGTTTTTGCAGCTTTGTGGGCTGCCCTTCCATTAGATTTAGAGCTTGTATATCTGTATCATAGTTCTTGATTAGATGAATGACCGACAATGAGTGCTAACTTTTTGCATCTTTATTTTCATATTTTCGTCCACTATTTTTTATGTCCCCTGTAATTCCCTCTGCCGTTGCTATATAGTTAAAGGCACAGGGTTTCTTAAGCAATGAGGCATGAGATTTCCTTGCAATGTGTACTCGTTCTCTTCTCAACAAGTCGTTATAAGCTTTATATAGAAAACATGGTTTGCATAAGGAGGAGCTAAACTTGAAAAGAGGAGCTTTGGCTGTATATATATATATACAGTGATGTCTTGCTTGTTAGAACTTGTAGTTTAGGGTTTAGGGTTGTGGTTGCCGTAGACCTCTTTAATAATTTTGCTTTTGGATGATCGGCCTGAATGCAAGTTTTTCATCTGGGTGGATATTATGACATTTTTCTGAGTAATTATAAGATACTATATCTTAGAAGTGGGAAATCTAAACCATGCATTGCGCCTACGTTATAATATGTGAACTGGTTGTTTCACGTACCATGTGATCATACTCCAATATCTTACAATAATTTCTTCAGTTTTGGCTCTTTTGAGGAACCAGGATATTCCATTTTTAATCCACCTATATAGGGTGATACTTTGTTTTAGCAGGTTTCGCTTGGATCACTTTAAACCCCATTTTGTTTTTTGATAAATTAAAAAAAGACCATTGTGTTTAACAATTAAAACAAAAAGCTATTTCCAAAATTTACAATTCTTATACCTAAGCCTTTGCCTATAAGATGTAAATTAAAACTAATCAAAATAGAAGGGTAAAGAACCAAATAAATACCCTAAAATGAACCTAAATGAGCAACAATAAAAAAGAAAAGAAAAAATAGAAAACCAAACAAATACCCGCCAAAACCCAGCAAAGAGAAATGTTGATGCGAGACGAAATGAAGAGAACACGGCGATGCAAACAAGTCACCGCCAAATCCTCCAAGAGTCCAATTCCAGCCAACCGAATCAGGGATGAGGACGACGACGAAGCTTGGCCGAGTCAACCTTCCGAGTCATTGACCGTTACGGTGGTCAAACCCAAGAAGTCCAAATCTCAACTCCAAACCAAACCCGGCTCAATCCCAGACAATCCACCCAAAGAAATGACGATCTTGCCCTTCACTTTCTTCCAAATTGACGCCCTAGACCTCGCCCCACGTTTGCTCGGCAAGTTTCTCAGGCGTGACGATGTTGTTCTTCAGATTACCGAGGTAATACTCACTCCTCTCCCACTTTTTTTTTTTTTTTTTCCTTTCTGTTTGTTTCTCGAGAAAATGTAGTAAACGAGAAGAAACCGCAGTTTCTAAGTACTTGGGTTTTTATTATCTTAGCTTAATTCGTTTTTTACCTCTTTGTATGATCTGAGGAAAAAAGGAAACAAATTGGAATTCTGAAATACTTTCGTTTTGTGGAAAAATAGACTTTTTGTGAGAACCCAAAACGATTTACATTTTGTCAAAATTGAATGCACTAATTCTATATGTTTTAGACCATAAAAAGAAAATCAAAATGTTTCATCTTCCCATTGTGGCCCTCTTCATTTTTCTCTTCACTTAAATGTTAGCTTGGTTAACAGTAATGGGAATCTTCTGACAGGTAGAAGCTTATAGGCAAAATGACTCGGCTTGTCATGGTCGATTTGGCGTAACTGCAAGAACAGCCCCCGTTGTGAGATTCTGCCCTTATTTGTTTCCTTTTTTGTTTTCTTTTAAATTTTAGACTATACATCAAGAACTTTGAACTCATATTGATGTATTGGAAACTGCATTGGTGATGGATTGGTTGTTGGATACAGTTTGGGCCTGGAGGAAATGCATATGTTTATCTTTGCTATGGCCTTCATACAATGCTGAATGTTGTTGCTGACAAGGAGGGAGTTGGAGCTGCCGTCCTAATACGTTCTTGTGCTCCAGTTAGTGGTAACTTTCCATAGAGATTGTCGTAATACCCTTACGATCATTAACTAGAGTTACCCTTGTGTTTACCTTCTATTGCTAGTATTCATATGCTTCGACCCTTTTGTTTCAATTGAAAGCGATGGTCTTGTCCTATCATTCTCACAGAGAGAGAGGAAGAATATTTATAAATTCAATATGTCAACAGCTGCTAACCAACCTTTGTTACAATTATATGGAAATTGCAACCAGTTTATTATTATTATTATTATTTTTTAAATTTCTTTTGCTTTACAATGTAGGTAAGATTGATAAATGAAGAGATTTGTCGTATTTTGTTTTTCAAATAGTAGGGTTGTTTTAGGAGAAGTTGGGGAATACTCGAGGTGGGTTGAGCAATATAACTTCAAAAAATGAAATAATGGGAGTTGGGAAAGCGCTTCAATGAGGTGAGCATTTTGGACTGGTAATAGAAGCACTCTTAATGCAGTCATCGGGGCTTCTTTGCTGATAGCGTTGCAGAAGATAAAAATAACTCTGAGTGGTGCTTAGCTGAAAGAAATGTACTTGAAAGACAAGAAGTCAATGCTACTGTGTGAGGCTAGTAGCTTGAAATTTTGTTGATGGACTTAGCTGATTATTCTTTGAGATGGTATGGATTATCATAAATTGCCAAATCTTTGCAGAAAAGAAAATAGAGAGAAGAATGTGTTGAGTATCCATGTTACGTAGGTTCAGCTCTTTGATACCCTTTATATTTCTTGTTATTGCTTACCCGAAGCTTTTTAGAAGGACCTCTTTTTTATTTGCAATTCATTACTGTCTCTTCTGTCCATTGCTCTCGGTGAGTGTTATTCATATGTATAGTGAAAATCATTATAGGACTGAAGACCATTCAGCAGCGTCGAGGTCAGAAGACTGATAAGCCTGTGCTACTTAATGGACCTGGAAAGGTCAGCACCTTTTTCTTTAAATTTCTAATGCAATCTTCTGTTGGTACAATTTTTGTTTTAGTGGATGATGGTTGACTCTGGTTATTGGATGCTGTGTTAGTGCAGTGGTGTTGATTCTGTCCAAACAGAAACCTATTAATTTTAAAAGTCAGCCCGATTTGAAAATTGATTGACTAATTTTTCCAAAAAAGAAAAACAAGAGACTTTGTTGATTGTATGACTGTGATTGTATAAATGACGGAAAACGAGCACAAATATATTGAAAGATAATTGACTTAAATGTTTATAGGTGTTAATGTATTCCAAGAATAAGAACACCGCACCGCGTTCTTATGCTTAGGAAAACTGATAACTTTTCTGAATTGTTATGATTTCATTTCCATGCACCTTGCTTTGTGTTAGCTGTTTTTGAATTGTTAAGAGTTACTATTTTCTTTCTTCAGATCGGTCAAGCACTGGGACTTTCTACAGAATGGTCTAACCATCCCCTATATACTCCTGGTACGTGTAGCAATCATGCATATTCATCTCTAAATCTGCAGGAACTTGTGTAATTTTGAAGTAAATGAATTCTTCCGGTCAGGTGGTCTGGAGATCTTAGACGGTCCAGAGCCTGAACAGATGTTGATTGGTCCCCGTGTGGGCATCGAGTATGCTTTACCTGAGCATGTCAATGCATTGTGGAGATTTGCAGTTGCAGGCACCTCTTGGATAAGTGCTCCTAAAAACACTCTCAGGCCACCCTGATTTTGGATTATATATCCAGCAGGGAATTCCACAAAAGGAATTTGAGGACCAAGAAAAGAAATGTTTCATGAAATTGTATAAAATGTAGATATGCTTGTGGTCTCTCCTAATCCTTTTTTCCTTTGCATTCTCTGTACAAAACCATCAACTGTAAGTCATCAATCTGTCCCTGCTTTGATATATTTGTGGTTTTTTAATATAAATTTTATCAATAGTATTTTGCCTCTATTTAGTTTCTCCTATTTGGCAAACTGATGATTTTCCTTTTAAATTCTTGGGGCAAATGCAACTGAATTGGTAAGTCATTGATTTTTTTTATAAAAAAACAAAGAGGGAATTGTTATTCATACTACATAAAGTCCTTAATAAAAGAATTTTTTTAGAGAAATTGTACTTTTCATTCTTTTGATATAAGTGATATTGAAGGAGTGATTCGAACACAGGTTCTTAAATATTAATTTTTTGAGCTACAAGCACTTTTCGAGAGATTGCACTATAAAGAGTGCTTTACATGAATTTTTTTCTTTGTTTTTTGGAAGTGCCAACATCACTCGTAAAAGAAAAAAAGAATGAACAGATGGTTGATGAATTAACAAGTCAAGCAGGGGTTTTGTTGTTTTGAATTGTCAAGTCATCCAAGTTATAAAATAAAAAAATAAAAAAATTAAATTTAGGTTTTAATTAAAAAAAACTTTCACTTTTGGAAAAAGCCAAAAAAAATTTAGAAAAACAGAAAAATCTCTCAATTTTCAAATCAAAGACACGCAAATGTAAAGGATTCCTTAGGACATCGAAAAATAAATAAAGACAATTTTATTCATTTTGATTTCTTTTAAAAAATTTCTCTCTCCTTTGGCATTTTTCAATGTCTCCCCCCAAAAAAAAACCTAAATAGGGCTGGCTCCAGTCTTCCAGATCCTTCTATTCCAAAATCCAAATCTAGAAATAAATTGGTTTCCCAACTTTATTGGGCCTCAGCCAGCCACCCCAAAATTCTAGACCCTTCCAATCTCCTCACAAGAACCCTCCAGACCATCTCTCCAGCCCCCTATTTCTCTCTCCTCCATCTTCGCCTCTCTACTCTCACATTTCCAAACCCTCTCTATCGCCAGAACACACACACTCTCTCTCTCTCTCTCTCTCTCGATCTTGCGGACTTGTAATTTGATCAATGGCGAAGTATGGCGAGGGCGACAAGCGATGGATCGTGGAGGACAGGCCAGACGGAGCCAACGTCCACAACTGGCACTGGGCCGAGACCGATTGCCTCGGTTGGTCACGCGACCTCCTCACCAAGCTCCTCAACAACCTCACCGTTCTCGATGGCGAAGGCAACATTCATCTCAAGACCAAGACCGTCGACAAGGTCGACGGCGAGGCCTACGTCAACATCCGGAAGGGCAAGATCATCCCCGGCTACGAAATCAGCCTCAGTCTTTCCTGGGAAGGCGAGGCCAAAGACGCCGATGGAAAATCGCTGCTTAAGGTCGATGGGGTGGTGGAGATTCCTTATATTGCGGACGAGAACGCTGATGAGGACCCGGAGGTCAAGATTTCGGTTAAGGATGAGGGGCCCATTGGGAAGAGGCTTAAAGAGGCCATGTTGGCTAAAGGGAAGCCTTTGATTTTGGAGAAGGTTAGGGTTTATGTAGAGAGTATTGCGAAAGGTGGGCCCGTTAAGGACGAAGTAGAGGCTAAGAAGATTGCCACAAAGAGTAATTCGACGGCGGCAGTAGCGGCTGCTGCGGAGGAGGTGAAGAAGGAGGTGGTGGTGGAGAAGAAGGAGGTGAAGAAGAAGAAGGAGAGTAAAAAAGGGTTCAAGACGATTAGTATGACTGAGAAGTTTAGTTGCAGAGCGAAAGATTTGTTTGAGATTTTGATGGATGAGAACAGATGGAAGGGTTTTAGTCAGAGCAATGCCAAGATAAGCAAGGAGGTTGGTGGGCAGATTAGCATTTTCGATGGGGCGGTGACGGGTACCAATTTGGAGTTGCAGAATGGGAGTTTGATTGTGCAGAAATGGAGATTTGGCAGCTGGCCTGATGGCATTGATTCAACGGTATGTCAAGTGTCTTTCTTTTTGGTTGAAATGAATTCTTGGTTGGTTTTAAATGGTTTTGTGATTTGTGGGTTGAGAATGTTTTGTTTGAATTTTTGCAGGTGAGGCTTACACTTGAAGAGCCTGAACCTGGGCTCACTGTTGTCAAGCTAACACATTCGGATATTCCTGAGGAAGACAGGTTGGTTTTTATTTGAACTTTTAATTCATGGTTTATTTTCAGTTTTAGTTTGATAGATTGGGAGTATGTGAGTTTTATTGTTTTCTTCTATGAAAAGCTGATTGCTTTGTTTTGGTGCCTTTGGTAATGCAGATATGGGAATGCGACTGTGGTGGAGAATACGGAGAGAGGATGGCGGGATCTTATTTTCCAGAGGATACGGGCAGTTTTTGGTTTTGGAATTTGAGATACTTGAGTAGGGATTCTCTTGAAAGCGTAGAATTTAATGATTTTGGAATTATGATTCAGATCCAATGTTTCCTATCAAAACCATTTGCTGAGTCTAATGTTACAACGTTTCGCAAGTCACTGATAAACTGCTTGTCTTTAAAATGTGTTGTCAGTCCTCTCACTATTTCAATAACTGAAAATCATTGTGGAATTTGGTAAGAAAGAGTTGTATCTGGTTTGTTTCATTGGGTTGATTTATTGCACTTTTACTATTTTTGCTTCTTTGTCTTAACTGTTTTTACTTTTCATCACTGCGAGAAAGAAAAAAAAGGGTTTGTTTCTTACTGCCTTGCAGAAGAGCTGTGTTTTTCACATCTGTACTACATTGGAGATTCTTCTGTCATCTAAATAGGTGCTACTGCATTGAAGTATGTTATTTACTTGTTTCATTGTTAGCAAATGAACGTACATATAATTGTTTATCTTCTTGTTACTTCTCAGCTGTTGATTCACAATTAACAATGGGGAAAGAGTATTAGAGGGATGAATGCATTATGTTGCTAGCAAGTACGGAAATTTGGTGTGGGTGTCGAATGCAAATAATTCCTAAAGACCTCGGGAGATCAGTTTTAGAACATTAGATTGGAAACATCGAGGCCTTTGTCATCTAAATAGGTGCTACTGCATTGAAGTATGTTATTTACTTGTTTCATTGTTAGCAAATGAACGTACATATAATTGTTTATCTTCTTGTTACTTCTCAGCTGTTGATTCACAATTAACAATGGGGAAAGAGTATTAGAGGGATGAATGCATTATGTTGCTAGCAAGTACGGAAATTTGGTGTGGGTGTCGAATGCAAATAATTCCTAAAGACCTCGGGAGATCAGTTTTAGAACATTAGATTGGAAACATCGAGGCCTTTTAGTGGTAGTGATTGATTAGAAGTTATGTTTCAGGTTGCCAGCTTTGTCAGGGTTCTAGGATCTTGATGAGTAAGAGAAAGCTTAGGTTTGGATGTTTGTTTTTTGGAGAGGGGGTTTAGGGTTGTATTATGCTATCCGATGTCCTGGGCTATCTTGTCTTGGTTATTGTCTTTGTAAACGAGTACGTTGTCTGTCATGCTTTGGACTGCTGGAACTTCCCACATGAGGGCTTTGTTGTATGCTTGTAGCTGTAGTTGTGTTCCTCGATCCTATGGATCTTGCATCTGCCGCCGGTTATCAGGCTTCAGGATGAAGGTTTTAGGCTTGTTTGTCAAACAGTGCTGGTTATGTATGGTAAAAAGTGTTATGAATGTAGGTGAAGGTTCAATCGATGGTAAAAGTGCTTGGTGCTGCATTTGTAGCCGAACCATGAGATAAACGTTAATTTGCATTTGATGTTTGGTAGTATACAACAAAGGTGCTGGTTTGAATTACATACAAAGGTTGCATTGCGCAAATTTTTGGATCAGTTCCCTCACTTCATCAAGTACAGGCCAGGATTTATCTACGCAAATTCCTTCTGCTTTAAACTGCTCGCCATTCCATTACTTGAAGTGTGTGAGTTTAGTATTCATATAGCGTACGTGTAGTGTGTCCAAAAAAAAAAAAAAAACAATGAAAGAGAACTTGTGCCCCAAAAAAAAAAACAATGAAAGAGAACTTGTGCAATGTTTCCCTATACAATCAGAAAACTTCCACAATGGAAAATCTTATTTGAATTGTTGCCAATGAACAATAGAAATATATCTATAGCATGAGTGTGAAATTCAGATATAGAGGGATATTTACACGCTTTCACAAGGTAACCCTGTTGTGTAATAGAATATCAAAATTAGTTGCAATTGATCACAGCCGTGAAAAGGGTCATATTTTACAATTTAATGTTGTCAAATTTATGACAAGGACACCTATCTTGCACCATCTTACAATTGCAGAGAGTAATTTTACCTTTTTCATAACAAAAATAACCGATACAAGTCAATGTGTAGAACTTGCCTCAAAATATAATCGATAAAAGTCCATGTGTAGAACTTGCCTCTACAAAATTACTTGAAAAGAAAAAAGGCGTCTAAGAATCTTCAACCATCCCAAAATATTTTATCCAACATTGTTTAACCAAATACCAACCTACAAGTCAAGATTAGGATTGGGAGAAAAACACACCATAAGATCATCCCAAACAAATTTTATTTTTTGGCCTATTCTCCCAAACAAGTTGGGGAAAAAAGTTAAAAGAGTTCTGTTGTTAACAAGTCGGGTCTTCACTACTGGAGCTTAATTTCTCAGAGAGGAAATTAATCCACAAATAAATTTGGTACAGGTAAAGAGCTCCCCAATGCAATTTTGTATCCTTACCTGAGATTAAGACTCAGACTCCACTGGGCTTATGATTAAATCCGCAAGGAAAGGCCCAACTGCTGAACAACTTACTATTAAAACCGTGTAGGCTTTATCCCACATCGAAGAATTGTTTATTTGACGAGTTCTTTATATACTTTCGCTCAAGACTACAGTTCGTCCCTTCGGGGACATCCGATAAAATTGGAACGATACAGAGAAGATTAGCATGGCCCCTGCGCAAGGATGACACGCATAAATCGAGAAATGGTCCAAATTTTTTTCCCTCTTTTTTGCCAAAATTTTTTTTCCCTCTCCACAGTGTTTCCCACAATCCCAAGGGCCAAAGCCGTAGTTCAGTGCAGTTACAGAGGCTTTAGAGGCTATACGAACTATGAGCATTTTGCATTTGAAGCCTTCGATGGTTCGGTGGCTTAGTCTTTGATTTTCCAGGTGTGAGTAAAAGTTTGAATTCAATCTACTTTTCTAATTTAAAAGCATATCTGTCCAGTATTTGATGGTTTAGTGACTGATTTTTTAGTATGGAATCTTGTTTCTTACAATCTAATCCATTTAAAAAGCTTGCCCGCCAGCTGTTTGATAAAATGACTCTGTTACTATGACCCTTGTACAATTGTTAAGCATGCACTTCAAATGATCCTCAGATAATCTCTTACAGGGCTCTAGCTTCTGATCTCTGGCCTGATGTTGTCCCTTTGGTATTTGGTATCTCCACCTTTTTTTATTTGGCCGAGTAGGATGTACAAATCCAAGATATCCTTCTTTTAGTTGAGTTCGTGAGTATTGGTTTAGAAGTTTCAATCTTGGTTGTTTGAGAAATTCTTAAATGATAATGGTGGTAGCCATTTAGATTTAGAAGTTTATAGAATGCAAGGATCAGCCTGTGACTTCAATATCCTGCTATGCTAACAGTAGGATTCATTAATGATTTGAAATGCTAAGTAAAAAGAAAGCATATCCTACATGATGATATCAGGTTAGAGTTGGGATTAGGGACATGAAATCTGAAACCTATTTTCATGAAATTTCTTTTGTTTCTGACATGGTTTTTTGTTTGCGTACACCTATGTTCTTGGCTTGAATTTCATGAAAACAAAACCATGTTCTTGCCCTGAATTTCTTTTCGTCTATTGTCATCTGGGGGTGATAACAGAACCTATGTTCTTAGGTTGAATTGGCAACTTACTGATATTTATGGACTCTTATGCCTTTGACTGACCCGCATTTCATATTCGTATCATGACAGGCCCCTTGAGCTCTCAAGCTTGCACTCATGAATCTTTTGAAAGTCCATACTGTCTGTTACTTCGAAAACCATGAAGCTGATGGATTGTTCGAAGTAATTTTTGGAGTTGCTTCAGTTTGGGAACTAGAAGGTAGTGAAAGCCATACCACTTTTCTTTTTTTTTTAACAAGTAATCAACTCAAAACTAAAGCCTTTACCGCTTTGACATATAGTTGGCCTTTTGTATCTGAAGTCTGCTTGCTTGAGGCATGTTGGCACTTCACATATTTTCCTTAACAATATCGCGATTCAACGTACAAGTTTCTTTTACTTTTCTTAGGGCTGCAAAGATTAGAAAACTGAGCACAAAACTGGAGTGCATCTTAACAAAGACCTCTAAGGAAACAAAGATAGAAAGAAATTTGACTGTACATATTGTGTTCTTCATTATATGCTGTGGTTAGAAAAAATTACAAGGACAGAGGCCTAGCAGAAGAGAGAAAACAAAAATAGTACAAGAAATAGGGAGACCAAAACATCAAGCATCACACAAATTTTTGGATCATTTCTCTCACTTCATCAAGTACAAGCCAGGCTTGATGTCCCCCAATCACTTCTGCTTTAAACTCCCCATCTTTCCATATCTGCGTTACATTACCAGTCCACTTAGAAAAGTTTCGCACTGTTAACCAATACAATCAGAAAAGACTTGCTGCCCAATCCATAAATCTCACCTGAATTGTTGGCATTTTCTGAGAAAACAGGAAGATAAAAAATTATTAATAAAAATTAGACAACTTATTAACCAAGTAAAATTAAAATTATGGATGGGGTGAAATTCAGACATACAGAGATGTTTCCACGCTTAACCAGAGCTTGAGGTACCTTGTTGACATCAACATAATAGAACTTGACCCTGTTGTGTACACACAATGTCACAATTGTAAATAGAACAACTCATCACATGAAAAGAGTCTCTTATTTGTGCAATTTAATATTGCCAAATTCATGAAAATGATACCAAATTTCAGTGTGAGAGAGAGAGAGAGAGAGAGAGAGAGAGAGAGAGTTTACTTGGTGTCATATTCAGCAGCCAATTTCTCCAATTTAGGCTTCAAATAAATGCATTTGCGGCACCAAGCTGCCATCCTGTCCCAAAAAAAAAAATTCCTAAGATCCATTCACTGTTCTTTTTTTGTTTTTAACAGGGCGATATTGTAAACTACTCTAAAGTAGAAGGACATGGATCGAACTAGCGTACAAGAGAGCGGACACATTCCCTCGACCAATTGGCCTAACCCACTGGCCTAACCTATGAGACCGAACTTCTTAACCAAAATTCATTTGTTTACTAAACCTTATCTGTTTGTAACCAAGTAAGATATTTAGATAATGTGAACAAAATAAGTGAGCTGGCATTCACTCATTCATCAAGACAAGATAAGAGAGAGAGGGAGAGACCAGTCAATGATAATGGGCTGGGATTGCTCTTGTGCATGGCTTAGAATCTGATCAAAGTGATCACAGTCGTTGATGGCTTCCAGCTCTACAACAGTGGGTCTTGAATCATTCCAAAAAGCCTCAACTTTGAAGTCCCACTTCAACATCTTCTTGCCATCATCTCTGTTTCTGTTCAAAAGTCCAAACCCAGAAGAAGCTTTTCGCAGCAACAAGCTGCCACCACTGATCCAAAACTGTTGCTGATGCTCTCTGTGATGCATTTCTCTACACAAAATGTGAGAATTTGCTGCCAAAACAGACATCTTACTTGCTCTCTAAGACTCCAATACTCTGTAACTAAAAAGAAGAAGAAGAAGAGCGATAAAAAAAGACGTTGATTTAGAGGAAGTGAGAGTTTTAGGATGATGGGTTAGAGTCGTGGTGTATAAGAATCATATTATAGTTGGAGCTCAAAAATGGTGGTTTTTGTTTGTGGTTGGCTACTTGGGTTTCTGGAAGTGAAGTTTGCTTCTTTTACGATCCTTGTTTGTCTTGATTTTATAAATGGGGGAGAAAATGCTTATCCATAACTAGTGTTGGGATTGGCACACTAGAATGTAGGGCCCACAGCCGCAACTTGTGTCTAGACGTACTTGGGTTTATTGAACCCAACACAGCAACTAAATGAGTGGTTATATCTTTGGGTCACAAGGCCATCTCCAATGCATGAACCCAAACTTGAAAAATTCCAAATTTAATAAAATTTTTCTTCTAACTCAAGAAAAATAACGGGTTAAAATTTTTAAAAACTCAAACTTGAGGCCAAATATCAGTGTAGTTATTGACTGATCTAGAAAACTTTTTGGTGGCACCCACTCAAAGCTAACGCAGCCCATGTGCAAGGAGGAATCAATAGGGCACTAAGTGTCGCGCTATTGTTGTTGTAGATGATGTCGAGCGCTGGTTGCGCAATATTTTTATTTTTATTTTTTTCAAAAATAACTCAAATCAACGATTCATGTTAAATTCAAGCTATTGTAAAGATAAAAAAAAAGATCCAAAAGTTAAAATAATATTTTAAATTAATCTAAATCATATCCAACCCAAAACTCACTCAAAACTTTATAAATACCCACCTATTTCTCAAATAAAATTGTATTTATGGAATTTCAATTTTTTTAGGTCAAAATTTTCAAAAAATTAAATTATGAAATTATTTAAAAAGATTAAGTGAAGAAAAGTTATCCATGAAAAAAAAATTAAACTTAAATCATTTTTAAACAATTTAATAAAGTTGTGGACTTAAAATTTGTATCTGAATGGTTGGGGGAAACGATTTTAGTCAAGGCAAAACCCAAATAGTTACTTTTTAAGAGGGAGAAATTTGGGTTTAAGACTAAACGGGTTGGAGAATGCTAATGAGGGAGTTCAATCCAATAGTCAATAACAACTCTACTATGCACTAGATCGAACGATTACTAAGAACCCCCTCATTATTACCCCTTATTGTAGCCTCCATGAATAGAATCTAAACATAAAGAGAAGAAAAATTAAATAAATAAAAAAAAAAGGGTAAAATAGTCTTGCTGTGCAAAGAAAAAAAGGGAGAAAGTACAGAATAGTAATTCACACGAGACTACTGGGATTAGAAGTGATGTGGGTTACATCTATATTATTCGACTCATTTTATATTTGATCATTTGTGTCTGTATTGGGTGGGGATAGTTGAGTATATCCAAATTCAGGCGTGTTGAGAAGTCAACTAAATCCCAATATATTTGGGATTGAGTGATTTGCCAAATTATATGTAATTGATTGTATATGATTTGCTTTCCTTTACTAGTCTCTTGATTGTAGGAAACTTGGGTATAGATACCCTTAACAGTGTAAAGAGAAAACAAGCAAGTAATCAAACATTCTTCTTTTGATTACAATTTTACATGGTATCAGAGCTAGGAGAAAACCTAGCTCTTGTTTTTCTCTTTACCGTCAAAAATCCCAGCTTCCTCCTTCTTTGTTTTCGTTAGTTCTCTGCCATGGCTAATGACAAAGAAGTTGAAACTTCTTCCAAGGATGGAAACAAGTCTGAAGTTTCCAACCCTTTTTTCATTCATCACTCTGACCATCCTGGCATGGTTCTTGTATCCAAACCATTGAATGGAGACAACTATGGGACATGGTGTCGTTCCATGCGAATCTCCTTGAGTGCCAAGAACAAACTTGGTTTTGTTGATGGCACTGTCAAGAAGCCTTCAAAGAAAACCGATCCTGATGAGTTCTCTCTTTGGCAACGTTGCAATGATATGATCCTATCTTGGATCTTGAATTCCCTTGATCAAGACATAGCTGATAGCGTCATCTACTCTGACACTGCTCATGATATATGGGAAGATTTGAAGGAGCGCTTCTCTCAAAGCAACGTTCCTCGAATTTTCCAGATCCAACGTGACATTGCTTCCCTTACTCAAGATCAAATGTCGGTTGCCGCTTATTACACAAGACTTAAGGGACTATGGGATGAGTTGGCATCATACAGTGATGTGCCGACTTGTACCTGTGGTGCCATGAAAGATCATGCTGAACGTGATGAGAGGAATAGGGTGATGCAATTTCTCATGGGTCTGAATGATTCATATGCTGCTGCTCGTGGACAGATTCTTCTTATGCAGCCCCTACCATCCATACGCAACATCTATTCCTTAATTTCCCAAGAGGAGAAGCAACGACAACTGGGGACTCCTCATACTACCTTGGAACCTGCTGCAATGGCTGTTCGCCAACACCAGAGACCTTCGAATTCTAATCGTAAGCCTCTTCACTGCACTCACTGCGATCGGGATCATCACACAATTGATACCTGTTATAAACTTCATGGCTATCCTCCTGGGCATCGACTGCACAAATCCAACCGAAACAAGAAAGGCTCAAGTTCCTCTGCCAATCACGTGCAGAACAATCCCACTATGCAAGAATTGAAGTCTGCCATGCCCAACCTATCTGACAGTGAGTATCAGCAGATTCTTACCATGATGAATGATAAGAAAGAGCCACAAGCAAACTCTGCAGGTTTGTCATATTATCCTTTACCTTTACACCGCTGGCTGATTGATAGTGGCGCAACAGATCATATTACATCCACCTCACATTCTTTTACGTCCACAAATAACAACCCTTCCATTCCACCAGTTGTATTGCCTAGCGGTGAAAAGGCTTCTATTATTTCTGTTGGGAATGCTTCTCTCAACTCATCTCTTTCTTTAAACAATGTCTTGTATGTGCCTAGCTTCAAAGTTAATTTGATGTCAGTAAGCAAACTTACACAAGGACTTCATTGTTCCATCTCTTTTTTTCCTAATTGGTGCATTTTGCAGGACTTGGCTACGAGGAAGACGATTGGTCTGGGTAAACAGCAAGGAGGTCTTTACTACTTGGTTTCTTTGGTGTCAGACAAGCCTTCCCTTCTCCCACCATCTTGCAACCATGCTCATGCCTCAACTCACCTCTGGCACAGCCGTTTAGGCCATCCATCATCTTCTCGTTTACAATTTTTAGCTAAGAATGTTTTACATTTCCTTTTTTCAAATAATGCTTGCGAGGTTTGTCCCTTGGCAAAGCAAACTCGCTTACCTTTTAATTTAAGTTCTATTTCCTCTTCTAAACCATTCTCTCTTATTCATTGCGACATTTGGGGGCCACATAAAATTGCATCTTTTTCAGGGGCTCGTTATTTTCTAACTATTGTGGATGATTTTACTAGGTTCACTTGGTTATTTCTCATGCAAAATAAATCTGAAACACAGAACTTGCTTAAATCCTTTTTTGCCTTTGTCCAAACACAATTCAATACTCACGTACAACAAATACGCGTTGATAATGGAGGTGAATTTTCTTCCATGCGTCGTTTCTTTCACGAACATGGGGTTATCTTTCAACATACTTGTGTCTACACACCACAACAAAATGGTGTTGTAGAGCGCAAGCACCGACATATCATAGAGATGGCTAGGGCTTTACGTTTTCAGGCAAATCTCCCTATTTCTTTTTGGGGAGAATGTGTTCTCACCGCCATTT
The DNA here is from genome assembly GCF_902201215.1 of Prunus dulcis. Taxonomy (NCBI): domain Eukaryota; kingdom Viridiplantae; phylum Streptophyta; class Magnoliopsida; order Rosales; family Rosaceae; genus Prunus; species Prunus dulcis. The sequence continues at coordinate 10,389,975 of NC_047656.1, read as the reverse complement.
ACTTGATCAATCGTCTACCCACTGCCCTTTTATCCAAGATATCCCCATATGAGAAGCTGTACCATAAACCTCCTTCTTATACCCACCTCCGCGTTTTTGGTTGTTTAGCCTATGCCACCATTGTCCAACCTTCCCATAAATTTGATCCTAGAGCCAAGCGATGTGTTTTTCTCGGTTATCCTTTCGGTCAAAAGGCCTACAAATTATTTGATCTTACCACCAAAAATTTTTTTACCAGTCGTGATGTCGTTTTTCATGAGAGTCATTTTCCTTTCCAAACTCTCCCTTCTTCCTCTCTCACGGAACCTCCACCCCTTGTTTTACCTCTTCCTTTATCTGATTTGTCATCTCCTCCATGTATATCTCCTGACTTACTCTCACCACATCCTCCATCTCCTTCTACCCCACCCGATCTCACGGCTTCTTTCGACACCGCTGCCCCCATTTTTCCCTCGGACACCACTGCCATACCAGCCCCATCACCACCTTCCTCTCCTTCTGTACCACCAGCCCCCATCCGCCACTCTCTTCGCCATAAGGTTAAACCAGCCCATCTCCA